>NC_051176.1:63370917-63418750 GCF_013339695.2 Rhipicephalus sanguineus
CATTTGTTAAAATAATGCTTTTATACCATACCTCTTACATTGCCTTTTCATAGCCTTATTGTTATTTGTGAGCAATTTTACATAAATGTTTTTTTTGTAGTAGCAGAGTTATGTCGCGTTCATTCCTTATATTGCTCGTATTTTCATGTGCCACATTTTGTTATGTATATGCACTGTCGTGATTGAAAGTGTATTTTTTCCTTGTAGCTCTTTATTGTATACGCAATGCTCACTACGTTCCCGCATATGTTTCTGTAATATTTTTTTCTGTTCTTATGTATTTCTTGAGTATTTATACGCGTTCATTTTGTACTGTTCAAACGTAACATTTCTTTTTTGGATTACTCCCTTACGCAATCCCTCCAGGGGCCGTAAAGTACTTTTAAATAAATAATAAATAGATAAAAATTTAATGGTGAATCAATTCAATTAAATTTTATGGTCTATCAAATTTTTACTTCCTTAGGATGAACCAATTGATAGACAATTTTTTTAGCCTTGTTCAACAGGTCGCCTTAGATCTGCCTTCTTTTGGCAACATTACTCAGCATGACTTCCCATGCTGCTCAGTGATGGCACTGCATACATATTAGACTGTACCCATAAGAGAAGTCTGAGCCTGTTAAGCAACACAGGCCTTCTGCCAATAATTATAATTTCCAATCTAGCACAGCAAAAATTTATCACGCTCTTTAATCTCCCTCAGAAGTCCACCCCTCTCCCCCCAAAAAATGCTGAGCTTTCACATATACCCCTATAATTGCACAAACAAACCAGACCACAATACCACCATAATCCTTACATCTGTATAATCCTACTGTCCAGGTCACAAGTATTTATTTATTAGTGCCTCAGGTAAGAAAAAATTTACTACTAAAGGAGTGGTTTAACGATCCAGTGAAATTTGTAACTTAAAACAGCAGCAACAGAGAGATATAAAGCAGAAAAACTGATTACATATCGATCTCAGCACCACATGCATCTAACACAAATAGCCCCTTTTAATTTACCAGTACTTCACACCCTTCCACGTGATGCTACCTACCCAACTGCATCAGTGCACGAAACAATGAAGCAGTGTAGTCACATAACTTCATACATTTTTTTTTTTGTTCAACGTCAAAAATAAAAGCACTTTACAACCAGGTGTATGTAGCTGTTACATAGAGAGCTTCCAAGTGCGGCATGGTGTAGAAATTTGAAACAGCAGGATACTGCTTGTGGTAAGTCATCTTCGAACAGTTGTTCGAAGATCACTTACCAACAAAAAAAAGCATGAAAGCCCAGGAAGAAGGAACACGGACACATCACAATAATTAGTAATGAAGTTCAGAAGGACGGACTGCTGGGCAAGTTGGTAAGTCATCTTTGAACGGTGGTTGGAAGATGATTTCCAACAAAAAAAAAAAAGAATGAAAGCACAGAAAGAAGGAACACGGACACAGCTCGGCAACAGCGTATTTTCCGGTTTATGTTGCACTACAGGTATATGACCAAAGTATTACGTAGTGCCTGGCATTTTAAAAAGAAAAGATTACTTGAAAAAAAAAAAAAGCTTTATCGATGGACAGTGCCAAGTTTTTACAGACAACATGCAGATTCGTGCTCCTTCTTCAGATGCTGTTGTTCTTTTTGCAAACCACCATTCAAAGATGACTTGCCAACTCACCCAGCAATCCCTCCTTCTGAGCATGAAGTACTTCTTCCATTTTTGCAATGGCTAATGACATGAGTCTCAAAGAAATCACCTATTTATGTTGTATCCCAAATTCCAACGATCTACACGCTGTAGGAAAACACTGCTGGGACTGCTACTCTTAAATGTGACATGCAGTTTGCTAGCAAGTTATCACATAGCTGAAGTACTCTCTTAGCACATAAGCACTGACAAAGCATTTTCCTGTTTACATTGCACTACAGGTATACAACCAAAGTATTATTTAGTGCCTGGCATTAATAAAAATATTACTTCTGAAAAAAGACAAAAAGCCTTAATGATGGACAGCGTGAAGTTTCTACAGACAACATGCACATTCAAGCTTGCAGTACGAGTACAGTCACAATCTTTTTGTGAGTGAACACGGGAGTGCGTGGCTTTCTGAGCTCCCAGCGCAGTTAAGCGGCGGCACTGCTCATGTGCAGTGCGTCCGGCGTGCAAGAATTGTGCCGTCGCGCGCATTGCGTCAGGCAAGCAAGCGCGTGTCCTCTCTGCAGGCGTACTGCAATAAGGAAGCCGTGTGCTTCAAAGTGGTAACAATGTTGATCTTGCAATTATGTTCCACACAATTCACAAATAAACTTGAAAATATGTTATCTTTTGCTGGTGTTCTCAAGATCATTGTTGATCCGTAGCTAGGTACTTTCCCCAACGCACATTTTGTGTTCCAGCATGACCTGGTGCCGGTGCACACTGTAAAAGTTGTGAACGAGCACATAGGAAATTGTAGTACAACTGCGCCCTTCTGGCAGGCATGAACATCTATCTGTCAAAATATATGGGAATATACATAAAAGCAGCCATGGTGCGACACCTTGTTTACGCAGCGACTGTGGACGAGCTCTAGGTAGCATTTGCAAAGCATGGGAGAATCTTCGAGCACATCATAACTTTGAGTACTACTAGCGCTGTACTTGTCACTACCCTCCAGAATGGCAGCAGTGTTTTTTTTTTTTTTGCAAAGGGGGACATGAGAAAATACCAATATAAGATCATATAACATCGAACAAAATTATCTTAGTTAACTGATACTACTTCTTAATGCATCAATCTGTTGTTGAACGTGCGGATGTTGTGTTTCTTTGCCTTCGTTGTACGACTACATGAACGCAGGAGGAAGAGAAACATGAAAACTAGGTGACACGCCAAGCATAAGAAACACACCGTTGGAACTGAAAGCATCCAAATTTTAATTGCCGTCATAATGCGATCACCACCGAGGCCGAAAATCAGCTAGCAGACGACACACGAGCACTCCGATGACGTGAGGAGGAGGAGGAGGAGAGGTTGAGGAAAGGAAAATGCGCGCGAAGAGAAGCTACCCTCCTCGCGCATGCGTGTAGATACTGTCACGTGTCGCTTAACGGTGCTAGTAGTACAGAAAGCCACGCGCTCCTGTGTCTCTCTTAAACAGATGCCGACTGTACTTGCCTACAGCCGTGAGACGCAGGGCCTCCCCCCCCTTAGAAAAAGAAAAGAAAAACAGCCCGTGAACGTATGCTACGCATCACAGCAATGAAACACATACTTCAGTGCAACAGCGCACCACAACAAAACATCCAGCCCGAAAGACGAAGAACGACACACACAACAAACGCTGTTGTGTCGTTCTTCACCTTTCAGTCAGGTTATTTTGCTATGCGCTGTTACACTCAGGTATGAACCGATACCAACTAAACCAAGTTGTCATCTTATTGCACTAAAACACATTCGATCCAACCTATATTTTGTAGAATGAACGGCAAAAAATCCAACGCAGTGCACAAACGCCAATGCCAGCGTTTACGTTGAGTATTGACAGCGGCTAGAGCCAGTCTGCACTAGCAATTCTGACACAATTCTACTTACGTTCCTCAAGAAAGGACAAACGAAGAGGCACGCTCAAAATAACTTTACCGCCACAAAGGTCCACTTGACTAACCCGCTTCACTCGTACTACAGCGTACTCGTACTCGTGCCGCTCGAGCGGCGGCCGTGCGTGCACCGTGTGTTTGATGATGATGTTGGTGATGTTGGCGGCACCTAGTTGGCGGTCTGTCGTCTTCGCAGAAAGCAACGGAGGCAGAAAACCAAAGAGAGAATGGTGGTAACTCTTGCGATGACACCACCAGATAGCGCAACAACGCACAAGTGTGCTTTACGCGCGAAATTTAAGTGTGCGGTGCGGAACTTCTGTATTTATTGAGCAAAATGTTCATATAACACAGTTCAAACTAAAATTATGTACAAGATTTAAACACTACAACACATTTGGATGCCTTAATGTAAAAATAAAACTGCTGCTGCGTCATCTGAGCTTGCACACTTCCTATCATGCTTTCTGTTCTGATTGCAGAAGGCATAAAAAAGCACTTCACTGTTCATTACATGCATGTGTACGCCTGTCTAGCTGTCACACTAATTTGAAGTTATGCGGCGAAACACACGAGGAGGTATGGAGGATAACATTAACAGCATAACGCGATTACCACAAGCACTAGAGCACTGCACGGGCTCGGGCCTACCCGAAAACCCGGGCCGGTAAAGTAGTTTTCCCGGCGGGCCTGGGCCGGGCCCGGGCCGGGCTCGGGTTTGAAGCTCCGGGCTTAGGGCCGGCCCAGGTTTGAGGTGGCGGGCTCCGGTCGGGCCGGGCTTGGACTTTGCTCAGTTCTTAAAGGGACTCTAAAGCGATGCAATGAATCGGTTAAAGGGACCGACAACTGCCCAGAACACGAAATGAGATGACTGCACTGACGGAAAGGTTCTCCGTCGCATTGACTCAAACCAACCCTGTTTATCTCGTGAGAGGTGGATTTATATTTTTATTTCTTCATTGAAATTCGCGAAAAGTGACCTTTGGCGCCTCTGGCGGCGAAATCATACACGGTCCGATGAAGCCGGTCACGTGACCATTGATTGGTGTATGCGTTCGATGACTCTTCTGTTAGTACTGAAATATTGTTCATTTCTTTATATTAAAAGATATTACTCCATAAAAATGTACATATAGGCCTGCGTTAGTTGTATGCAACAAAGTGGCGCTGCCTTCGCTTGGGGAGAGTAGTTCGGCCGCGCGTTAAAAAAAGTCACGTGGTACACAGAGCTGCTCCAAGGTGGCTGCTCCGCGCGCGGCGGTCGCGGTGCCTAGACGACGAAGACGCGGCCGCGGCGGCACTGCGACCGTCGTTGGGTTCTGCGGCAGTGCCATGTTTCCTTGGTATTACAACGTATTCAGTGGGCATTGCGATGAAGCAGTGACTGCATGAGCTGCACGTCACAGCGCACAAATGCAACATTCAAGGGTAAAATTTAGCACAGCTTCACTGACTTGGCGTCGCGAAGACTGATGAAACTGCGGAGCTGGTGCCTTTTCCTTGGCTTTGGGGTGCGTTTTTACAGCGAAAGCTGTTATGAGATCATTTCTCCGGCCGTTTTTGGCGCCGTAGTGTCCGCCGCCGCCGCCGCCGGTGTCCCGTAACCAGTATCGCTCGAAATAAGAAAAAAAACTAAATAAGAAAAAATTCCAGGATGGGACGAGGTTCGAACCTGGGTCCACTGCGTGGGAGCCCAGTATTCAACCTCTGAGCCATGCCGTGCTTGAAACTGCTTTGCAAAAAGGTCCTATACAGGCTTCATGTCGGGAAGGAACCACATTAGCATATGCAATATAGCGTGGTAGAAGATTAAAATAAGCACCAAGCGTCGCACAACGCGAATTCTGTAACAGGCGTCAAACAATTGCGAATTGCGCAACGAGCAGGTTGTTGAATGCTTCCAACCCATTACAAAAGGGCTCTGCCATAATTCTCATCGTCATCAGGCGCAGAATCAACAAAGTGCGCATAATCCCTTACATGCGTTAGCAGGTACCAACGCTCTCTGTAGAATGACGAAAAATGGCACAGTGCCTGCTGCCCTACTTCTAAAAAATTACAATTATTTATAGCGTAGTGGGTTCCTCGCAAGTGCACTTGTATTGGTTTGCCAAGGAAGCCCATAAGCGCATGATCCATTACCTCGGGGTCTCAATAAAGTTCTTCGCCCCCTCCGTCTCTCTTCCACGTCAAACGTATACAGCATGACGGGAGAGGGAAATAGCGACCGGGCGTCACCCAATGCAAATTACATAACTGGTGGCCGTTTAAAGATTCCAACCATAGGCGTGCGCAGGGGGGGGCAAAGGGGGCGAGAAGGGGGGGCGCAAAGTCAGCCCTATACATTGTAGGGGGGGCGATAGGGGGGGGGGGGCGCAAAGGCAGCTGCCGCATACATTGACATAATAGGGAGGGGGGGCGCTGCGACGAACCTTCGCCCCCCCTGAAGGGCAACCTGCCGCACGCTTATGATTCCAACCCATTACAAGGGCTGAGCCATAATTCTTCATCGTCATCAGTCGTCACGTCAACAAAGTGCACATAATGCCTTACAGACGTGTAGCTTGTGCCTCGCTTCTCCATAGAATGACGAATAATGGCTTAGTGGGTGCTTCCCAACTTCACAAAAATTTTGATTTGTGGCGTAGTGGGTACCTTTCTAGTGTACTTGTATTGTAGCCCCAAGAGAGCTTAACGGGCTCTAGAAACGCCGCTCTTCCAGCTTTCGCTGTGACTGTGCTGCGGTTTCAGCGCAGGCCTGGCGTTTTTTTACTAAGTACTATTTTAGCTGTCGATACAGCGATGATAATATGACGCCGCTAAACGGTCCGTGAGCTCCTGCTTTGGCCACTCGCAAGTCAGGATCGGATTCCCTCGCAGTTGCCGCGACACGCCTCCCTCACTCGAAACTCGGGGTCGGCCCGTCATCGTTGGGCCCATATGCTCTAGCGAATTCCCATCATATTTCCCGCCGCGCCGCTTCTTCTCCCGAAGACAGAAACCTTGTTCGTACTGGCCATACTCGTCGCCGAACGTCGTAATGCTCTGCGCCGACAGTGCACGCTTTTTGTACTGCTTTGTTCACTCAGAATTTATACTTGCAGCATCAACGAAATGAAACAATGTTAGTGCTGTTAAATCAAGGTGTGCGGCCTAGAGGTAGGGGACACTCTTGTAAGCTCAGTGCGAGCAGTCCGGCCGCATTAGAATTAACACCACAATTAAAGCCTGATATGCAACACGTACGAACTGACGGTCGGATGTCAACAACAAGCATGCACGCTAGCAATAAACAAAGATAATGATGTGCGTCTATCCTGGCCTCTCCTAACTCCATCGCACAGTAGTCAGGAACACCAAGCCCAGCTTTTTACTCTGCCGAAATAACATAACACTACCGCAGAAGGGGAGCGCATACTATCGATACGATGGCCGGAGCCACCGCGTCTACGCGTCTCCGTCTCGCCGGTCTCGCTCGCCTGGCAACGGCCAGACCCCCGCCAGAGGGCCGCACCGGCCGCACTTTTTAACGCGCGGCCGAAATACTCTCCCTTCGCTTGGCGTAATGATCCCATGCCGCGACAAGCCGTCCATGACACAGGCGCAGGCAACCTTGGTCGCAGGCGCGCACAACGCTGTACAAATACCGAGAAGGTGTATAAATCCACATCATATCATTGTAACAGCTTGCTATTTTTCAAAAATGGTTGGAAAGCTCAAAATAAAGGTGGTTAAGCATAGCTACAGTAACTCCTGCGAAAGCAGAACAACGACATCTTTCACAAGGGCTAGCGGCATTGCTATCAATTCTCAGCGTTGCTGGAGCAAGCCTTCATGCGTGTTTGGAGCCTTTCAGATCGAAAAATACTGCTTATAAAATAACTACGTGCTTTTAGGATAAAGCACTGCAGCTACAAACGCTACGAAGGGTAAGCTTCCTGTCGCGCCGTAAAAAACTGGGTCGAGAAAAATCAGTTGTCGGTCCCTTTAAGACTGATAAAGTGAGAACACGAATGTAACTGGTTTAGCCATCATAAGGAGAAAATCAAGGGCAAAGTTTCATTTTTAAATTTCGCGCAGTAATCTCCGCGCGTGACGTCACGGATTTCAAACTGTATTTTTCGTATTCTGGGGAGATTGGGTCAACGAAACTTCTTAAAAGTTCGTATGTTAAGTCTACGGCCCTCTCAGAGGTCAATGTATTTAATTTTTACCGATTAGGAACTACGTGGATCACAGTAGACGCCGTCAAAATCTGTGACGTCACGGTGTTTATTGCACGATAATCAAGATGGCGTCGGCACCCGCATTTTCTTTTTGCGCGTTTTCTCGCTTACGAAGACTCTTGTCGCAGCGAGCGTAGTCATTATGGTATTTTAAGAGTAATTTACTGATAATAGAATTTTTTTTCTTTAGTGTCCCTTCAAGTGTGTTCCTCGTGCGTTGCACGTACATATACGCTCAGATTTTGTCCCGATAAAACGATTCTTTTTCATTTTTATGTGGGGCAAGCTATTTGGACAAGTTTATGAGTGACAAGTACTGATGTACTGATCTTCTTTGCCTCTTGCATATGGGGCTACTTGATTTATCTGAAACGGGCGAGCTAAAAGTAAGTACATCAGGCGCAAATATAGTTAACATTTCGTTATTCCGTGCTTTATTTGCATTCGTTATTATTTTATATCCCGAATGTTATTCTGTAATCGCGGCAATAAATGTAATATAATAAATTTATACCGATAACTTATCATCGCAAGTGCGATTACGGAGCTACCAGGCGGGGAAATGTTCTTGAAAGTTCCAGCCCTCCACTAAAACGAAAAGACTGCGCGGAGCCTCGTTGCATAAAATCCCTATAAGACATTCTTTTTCCGTGGCTTCGTCTGGTTCCCAGAGGTCATGTGACGCGAGATGGACATGCACAGCCAGTGCCTCCTCTATATAGAGGAGGCACTGGCACAGCCTGTGCGCCCGCACAGTGCCTCCTCTATAACTTTCAGTGCCTGGTAGAACACCCTCCCGCGGCCGTCGGCGCTTGCGTTTCCCCCGCTCGCCGCGACTGCGTGGTGGCGCTGTGCAAACAGGGTCGGGCGCTGAGCCGGTAGTGCTGGTGCGGGCGCGGCCTAGAGCGCTTTGCTTTGCTCTGCCTTGACACGTGCGGTTGGGTTTAGCGAGTTTAATGCGATGGAGATTTTTTGATCCTTTGTCGTGACCACGTAGCTTGCATGAATTGCGATGTCGTACTGCTGCGTGCCGCTGTGCAAGTCGGACGAAAAAAAGAAAGTGCCCGGACTGTATCCATCTGACCAGCTCCTTTTTGTCCTTACTTTGCGAGCTTTTGCAGACGGTGCGCTCAAAGGCAACCCAACTTTGGCAAAGCCGTTCAGTACCTTGACAAAGTACACAGTTCCAGCCCTCTGTGCATCAAGGCTCCTTAAATGCCAGAGTGATGGCAGCTATGACCACAGGGTGCGACACGTGAACCTCATATGTATTTACTTCCTCAAGCCACTCCTCTCGAACTATGCGTTTAAAGGGACACTAAAGAGAAACAATGAATCGGTTTAGATCGATAAATTGTGCTCCGAGAACTAATGTCGTTAACTTCGCCATCACTATAGGTTTATTAATAGAGGAGAAAATCGAGTTCAAAGTTTTATTAGGGTGATTCCACGTAAGATCGAACAATCGATGGCTGGTCGACCTCTCAAATTTATTTCTAAATTTTATATATTATTGCCTGATGAGTGGAAAGAAGAGATCCGCAATTTGTTTTGCCACCAAAAATTTTTTCGAAGCACAGGAAATCAATAATGACGAAGAGGTGGAGTAGAGCGCTCATCCGCTCTGCTGTTTTGGCCAACTTTCGTTATGAATTGCACAAAATATATTAAAGTTAGGTAGCTGAAATTTCTTTAACTAAATATATGCATGTTTTTGCTTCTGCTCAGGTATTTTTAGTTTTGATGTGTAGTGTAGATCTTTTTATAAAAAACCTCAAAATAGTCCCAGGAGACGTTATTTTCTTTACTTTGAAGGTCTTTATCTCGAAAAATCCTTGTAGCAGAGCGACAAAAATTGCGCATTACGTTCCTCGCATCCTTATCTACCACACTGCCGAATCTTATATTTATATAACTTTTCAGTAAAGAGACATGATCGGGCTAAGTTAAAGAAAACACCGGACAATGAAAACTTCTGACGACAATTAAAAAAAAACCCATTTTTCATATTTCTTAAACTTTGTCCACTTATTGTCCTCCACATCAGCTTTCATAATCATTGAAAACATGCAGCATAATGTCGTTGCACTAATAGTTACGACCCCTCCAATGAGACCCTTGGGCAAGGATTGGCAATTCTGACTTCTTGCCCAGCAAGTGTATAAAATGCAGGCAGGATTGAATTGCTTTTTTATTAAAAGGCCAGCAGGTACCGAAAAAGGTGTCGCCGGCACTGAAGACGTTAATTTTGAAATTATTTGGTCATTGCAGCAGCCACGAGCGCGTGGCTACGAGCGCGCGCGCCACGAGCGCGCGCGCACCCGAGATGCTCGTTGTAAGAGACGGCGCAGTGAGAGCTCGTTTCCGCGTCCTCAGACCGATTGAGTTCGAAACAGCAACACCTCCCGGGTGACTTGAACGCACGTGCACTGGAGCTTCGCTATTCTATCCGCCCTCTGTTCGCATCGCAGCTAGGCGCTGATAACAAGGCAGAGATGGAAGCAAGATGAGAACTCTATAAGGGAGCTATGAGCACTCGCTTCACGCACGCTGCTGCCAGAGAAACTGCGCTGCGCCAGTTGCGATCAGTGGAAAGCATTAACGTGGCGCTCCAGTGGCAAAGCAAAATATGGAATGTCAAAGGAAAGAAAAGCAAAACTATCGATAACCGGACGCGCTTGCCTATTTTAGATGTCGGCAGCAGACGGCCTGAACTAGCCGCGCGTTCAGAGCGCTGTTCACACTTCATTCGGCGCGGATAGTTCTTGCGCTTTGCTCTTACTCTACTCCTCCTGTGCGTCTCATGGCGAGAAGGTATAGCTCGGAATGAGTGATGATGGCATATATTGTTGACGACGAAAAATAAAGTTAGTTGAAAGTTTGCGCTCGTCCGAGTCTCCTGAGTCCGTGTTTTTATGTGTGTGCGCATCAGTATTCTTTCCTTGCAAGTATGAACCAACTCGCCCAGCAGCAAGTTTTATTGGGTGGAACGTAGACTGATTTTGAATCGGGTTTTGTATAAGCTTGCTCCGCGGCCGAGTGCCAACAGCAACTGCGGGTTTTGCCAAGTCTTGTGTTTTTTGCGAGCGAGCTCAAGAGCTTAGCGGTCGAGTAGGCCTTGCTTCTACCGATCATTGTCAGCATCTCAAGATATCCTGAAGTTGAGAAAATCGGGAAACGAAACTAGCAGCCGCACCTGCGCAAGTGATGCGCGGGCAGCGAGCGACAGACCGCGAGACCCTGTTTGGGTGGCGGCGCCTGGCGGTGACCGGTTGTACTCGCGCCGACGGTCGCGCCTTTTGTTCTCCTCCCCATCCACCAGGCACTTGGCATCTGAGCGTTCGTCTTGTTCCGCTCTATATCAGGGGTCTCAAAGCCGCCTCAGCTAACGGGCCGCTTTCACGGAAATTTACTTCCGCAAGGGCCAGGACAGTGACGATGGTAGGAGTCGAGGGGGGGGGGGGGGGAATAGGCTGTACCCAGGCCCGTAGCCAGGAGGGGGCCCTAGCCGCCCCAACCCCCCCCCCCCGAAATTTTGTGAAGTAGGTGTTTTTACCAAAAATAAATGATAAATAGGTGCTTTTCTCAAATAGTCAAGGTTTCCAGCAAGTGCCCCCACCCCCCTCCACCCGAAAAAAATTCCTGGCTACGGGCCTGGTTGCACCAGATGTCAGATAACGTTGCCATTTGAAAGACCTTTTTAATATATCATATATGGGTCATTTCTGAAGGGCTTATTTGGCGGCAATTTTCCACCAACATATCGATACCATCTCCAAAATGGCTAAAATCAGTGTGTTTTTTTTTAACGGTTATGTATCAACACATGGTGGCTGCAGGCGGTGCCTCACGAAAAAAAAATGCTTTAGACCTGTCATGACTGTGTAGCTCAAAAACGTACTTATAAATAAATAAAAAAGTGGGACGAAGACAGTCATGTGGGGGCCGCAGGCCGCTAGCAAGAGGTCCGCGGGCCGCGTGTTTGAGACCCCTGCACTATATAGTGCGAGAGCTACATGATAGTACCACAACAGCGTTGGAATGTGCAGGAGCAGCACAAGTCCATTAAACACGTACATCATGTATAAAGGCAAAGTACATTAGCTTGACGAAGTATCTGCCTTAAAATAAGATTCACGAATTCCATGCCGGGTGATGTCCCCTTACCTCGAATCATATCCATCCAATGAGTAAGCGTCGAGAAGCTTATTCGCACCTTATTACCAAACTGGAATGAACCCCGAAAATAGATCGCAGTCACTTCGTCCACCTACTGCCAGTCCTAACAGTGCCCACCAGCGTAGGCCACCTTCTACCGGTACAACATCGTTATGAAGGCATACACCATTACATTATGAAAAAAAAAAAAAACAGAGCCTTGTGCAAGCCGTGCATAACAAACAATGCTGAAAACTGCAAGGACAAGCTCTCAGAGGCATTTATAGATTATACTGAAGAGTGGCACAACGCTCGGGAACGAGAGAAATGAAGGGATCAGCTTGACAGCTATTGTCATTCTGCAGAGGTCTAAAAAGATTAGACCTTTTTCAAGCACACGAGCGCCACCAACAGGCGCGCAAGTGCTCATGGGAAACGTATGTACGCCGCAGCAGCAGCCGCGACGAGCGCGCGGGCCTCGCGCTGTAGCTTTCCGCTTGCCCCGTGCCAGGACTTCTTAGACACAGTGAATTTGGCAAGGTGCAACATGTTACTGCGCAATTCAATCACAAACTTCAGTGTTTAGCTGCGACAGGCCTCTCGACGATTTCCGTCTGTCCCACTGTTCGCGGCTCAGAAGCGTCACCTTTTATTTCCCTAGCAAAAATGCCAATAGGATTTCCTATTAGTCCAATAGGAAATCGCTATTGGTTCTATAGGACACCTATTGGAGCTGTATTGGTTGTATAAGACTTTTATGGGTACCAATAGACACCAATAGCCACCACCTATTGGTGTCTTATTGGACCAATAGAGGTTGTATTGGTCAAATAGGGGCTGCCTTTTGGTGTCTTATTGGACCAATAGGAGTTGTATTGGTCAAATCGGTGCTGCCTATCGGTGACTTATTGGGCCAATAGGAGTTGTATTGGTCAAATAAGTACTCCTATTGGTTTCTTAATGTACTAAGAGAAGATGTATAAGGCCAACAGGAGTTTTATTGTTCAAACAGCTACCGCCTATTGGTAGCTGTTTATAACATCTTATGACTGATTGAGCGCGTCGGACCCGATCCCGATCAAATTTCTTGATCATGATTGGCTATATTATACGCAAGCTGCAGACGGGATCAATTCACTTTTGATAAGTCTGATCCCGATTGAGCTTAATCGTACACCGTGAGACACCGTGTGCAGTTAGCAACTCACGCGACTAAAAGAGTTATATAAAAGGCTGCGTGTCGACCACGGCGGTACGGTGTTTCCGTACATGCCGTGCGGTACACTTGCGAAGGAATCGACAACACAGACACCACAGAATAATAATAAAGAAACCGCCATGAGATCACAACCGGCATAGAACCAGCCAGGTGACAAACAAAAAAAAAAAAAATTGAGACGGTGCGCGGCGTGGCGACGCTACATGTGTGAACATTTTTTTTACACGTTCCTTGGTTAAGCAGGCTAAGCCATGTGCTAAGCTTTAAGATAAGCTTTGGATAATATGTACAGTTTATAACTATTTATGCTAAGCATATAAGTAGCGCTGTAAAGATACAGGAGAAAGAATTGTGGATCTGCAAACGCGACTAGCCACTGTAACGCGACCGACCGTGCGTTTGGCGCGCCATCCGCGCTCTGCCGATACGAAGACAAGCCAAGCCCAGCCTGCGGCCAAGCTAAGCCAAAACGTTGTGTCTGTCGCCCTAGCGCGCGCTTTGTGTGATCTCGATGCTTCACGTAAGCCTGCTTACACGATTTAGTGTGCTTCCGCGACGATAACGTGAAGACTGTGTTCAGCGTGCACCAGATGGAGACGTTCTGAGCCATAAATGTCTTGGATTTCGACCGATTTCGACTCTACAAAGTGGCACCAAGAATAATGGCAAGACGAGCAACAAGGCCCATGTGCTCCGATTGTTTGGTGAGTTGAGTGGGCATGGTAGTTACTCCTATTTAGTATTTATTTGATATCACCTTTTTTTTGTATTCAAACTTGGACGAAGCTGAAAGGTCGGGAAAACAAGTCCCTCGTCCTTTGTCTCCGGTATTTGATGACAGCGAGACCAGCGACGCCTCGATTGCAAGTCCACACGCTCTCAGAAGTTGAATGATTGAGCGCATATATTATTGCAGTTTGTTTTTGTGTTTGTCAGTATGCACAAAAAAACGTAGCATAGATTAGAGGTAAAGGACAGGTACCCTGCTCGTGAGTGTAGTTGGAGTCTCGCAAGCCCTTTGTAAGTATTTACAACGTGCGTGTTAAGCCGAAAACGCGTTTATCGCCTCATAGTAAAACGCTCTAGATGCGGTTTGTGTGTTGTAGTGCGCGCCAATCGGCTTATCATACTTGTTCGACATAATGTCACAAGAACCACAGGCCACATGATAATTCATTATACAAAATGTGCATAGCATATGTACTGCACTGGTGCGATTTTTTAATTCATATTTTTTTATTTTTACATACTGCAGCTCAATTAGGGCTATCGCAGGAGTGGGTTTATTAATGTTGTTGGCTTAATTGCATAAGCACGTAACATTCAGCACGTGTGTTATATCCAACTCATTGCAGCCTGACTGCTGTGTTGGGCTTGCAACGATATGGAATCTAGGCTGCCTTTACTACTGTCTTACATATTACCGTTGCCCTCATCGTGAATCTACCCTAGCTTAATTTATTTCATGCCATCTTTAAGTTGAGATTCAGTGGCATGCTCTAGGTATGATAGTCGCACCACCATCGTGAAAAAGAGCACGTCACAGATAGCACGTCACAGTTCATTCTTGGGTACAGCTCAAAAAACACAGGATGCAAGCGTGGTAAACGGGATAAGGTGCTGCTTAATTTTTTAAAAAAATTTTGCCCCTTTCTTTTCCTTCCTTTCTTGCCGCAAAATTTTGTCGATATACTGTTTTCTTCCACGCAATAAGCCACAGTGGGTGTGTAATATTTCACTCAGTTTTTTGCTATAGTTCAGCTCCTGCAACATTGTGAACATGTGCAATGAATTAAGGTCTAGATAATTTCTCACTGTGCCGCCTACTTTCTATACGTTGCTTCGAAGGTAAACTTTAATTAACATGTGTTACTGTTTCTGATTTCATGGCTCTGTTTATTTACAGAATCTTCAGGCACTTCCTCGAGTGCGGATGAGGCAGTCCAGAAGAAATTAACACAAGACATAGTTGCCTTGGCAATATAGTCGCCCGCAAGATCGCCAACATCATCAAGGGCCAGAAGAAACACTTGTAGTTTTGATTTTGAGAATATATTTTAACATATGCCTCATTCATCCACTGTGATTATCATTGCAGGGCGCTGCCACAGTGTGGGCCTTCTGCCGACAAGACACCCATAAAACACTTGCGCAAGACTAATTCTAATGGGGCTGAGAAGTGGGCAAATACAAAACTAATACAATGCCAGCAGGCAAATACAGAACCAATAGGCCAATATAATTCCAATTGGCTAATAGAGAACCAATACACCAATATAGGTCCAGTAGGCTGATATAGAACCAATAGACCAATAGCCAAATACAGTTCCAATAGACCTATAGAACCAATAGACCAATAGGTGTCAATAACCCAATAGGCTATTGGTTTTTTATTGGGAATTTTTGCTAGGGTTATTTATTTTTTTTTGGCGCCAGTGCGCCTACGGCATAAATGAGAAGAAATAAAATACAACTCGGCTGCCTATGAAGTGCAGGAGCGGTCTATGATTCGCGGACGCATTTGGAATCAACGTCCATCGGCACTGTCGACGAGTAGAGTATGAGGTTCTGATATTTAAAGAGTACACTAGAAAGTGTAGTCGGCATTTGGGGAAATGAGATACATTCATTGCGTCGCTCGCACCCTATATGTAACGAACGATAAGTGCCTACTAACTTTCGTTGGTGCTGTAACTACAGGTTGGAATAGAGCCATGGGCGTCCGAAGGGGGGTGCAAGGGGGGGCAGTTGCCCCCTCTTGGAATTTTGGATAATAATTTTCTATGCAGTAGCAGTAAGCTACACAGCTTGATTAGCACACTCCTGTCCCGCATATCCGCGTGAAACATCATTCAGGATTACCAGACAACTTTGCACGTTACATACTGCTATGGACTTATCTTGCCGGTCATGTCACGGCAATGAAACAAAAGCTACCTATGCTGTATGCCCCCCTCCCCTCCCCCACACTCTGCTGATGCACCCCCCTGGAAAAAGTTCTGCGGACGCCCTTGCTTAGAGCGAAAAAAGAAAAGAGCAGCACAAAGAAGGAAATGCACAGACGGGGTTGGCACCCCGGCGCCAACCCCGTCTGCGTCACGAGCAAGGCGCCACAACGGCGCCAAAGGGGCGAGCGTGCGATATGTATGGCGTATATGGCGGCTCTCCGTATACCGAAGCCAATCGAAACGCGCTTCAGGAGGGTCCAGTGACTCCTTCCCAAATGCGAACTCTTTTTCTCTGCCTGTACCTTCCAAAAGGGGTCAGATGGACACCCGAAGAGAGTCACGGTTCCATGACCCTCTTTTGACTCTCTTTTTTCTTAGAGTGCAGACCAGCGCTCACACAAACTGAAAGTTTACTGCACGCGTGAAAAAAAAAGCATATATACAAAAATGGGAGTGCGTCGGGCGTGTCATAAAGAGGCACAAAAAAGTCAAACAACCAAGGCGCGTGCTTACAGTCGATTAATAAAGCTGAATTCCTTGACTTGTAACCGACTGGGAAGGCTGACTGACACAAAGTGTGGCGTTATTTGTGACATGATATGCCTCCGAAATTTCTCGCGTTGTCCGATTAGGTTGATGGTACAAAATTACTGTGCTTTTGAAGATGGGATTACATTTTATGACTGACATAGCGATGCGAGATGAGACGGCTCCATTCAATGAATTTCGATGCTCGCTGAGGCGCGTAGTAATACATCGACCAGTCTGGCCGATCTACATGGACACAAGAAAGGGAAATTTGCGATTAACTCCTACACATCTACAAAACAATTGGCATGCCTCTCACCGCATTTATCTTTGCCCACCGCAGACCCCTGCGACCATAATGCGACTAAGCTTATTTGCGGCGGCAAACACAACCTTCACTCCTACATCGCTTCTTACGTTCTTCAGGCCATGCGACTTCTTATACATATGTGGAATAACTGCAATATTTCTAGTTTCTTCATTATTTACGGATGGAAGACGTCCGTGTTAATCTTTCTTTGCCATGCGAACAGATTTCGCAAACCGATAGAGCGATACGCAGGATATCGATCCTGCCTCTTTGATCACATTGCAGCTGGAAACTATTGCTCATCTTATGTGTGCAAGTTTTTTTTCCAATGCTGTGCGTAATCATGACATCACAATTCCTCGTTTAACAATGTTCAAATGCGCCGACGCGAAATTAAACACGCGGGCTATATTGCCCGCAAACATGCTCCGCAGTGAAACTTAAAGATGTATCAAGAAACTGCAAATTACCAGAGCAAGGCACCTCACAAGTGAATTCTAGTCCGATCCCTTTCTATTTAAGCACGTTTAGAATGTGCTCACTTCTTCGTACAGCGCGTGACTTGTCAATTAAAATCAAATAATCATATGTATACCTGAACACTGTAACACCTCTCTACAGTTTGGTTAAACCCGATCATTAAATGGCTTGTGAACAAGTAATCATCAAATAAATACGAATTCGGTGTTCCAGCTCACATTGCTCACGGTAACGTTTTGACTGCATGTATCGGCACGTGATAACTCGCATGCCACTTAACTGCTACATCCGGTATACACCCGCTCGGTAATACCTACACTGACTGCATCATTCCTTTCGCATTTCATGCGTAGAGATACTGCAGGTGCGTTCAGACATGTGTAGTATTTAGGATTTAATAATAGTCAACCAGCGGCGACGCGTTTTTATCGTTTGGTGCTCCCACGGCGCCAACGAGCAGCAAGCGACGGAACAGCCGGCGGGCTCGCCGTACACACTTTTCCCATAGTGCTTCGCGCGCCCGCGGGGAGTTCTGGGATCGCTTTTAAGAACGACGACTGCCGACGCCTTCACATTTCGCAAGGCAGATGTGCGCCCCTGGGACTAGCGCAAGCAGGAAACTTTAGCGCGGCAGGACATGTGATGCAACGGCGCATGGTGTGCTTATAGCGGAATCTTTTATAATTTGATTTTTGTTGTACAATAACATGCGAGCAAATTAACTATAAACTATGCCACAATAACTTATAGACTGTATATATAGCAGTGGTGTTATATATGAAAAGAATGCTATGACAAATAGTATATTTTTTGCCGTTCCGCGTCTTATACGTATTTCCAAAGTGCACGCGGTGCGCGCGGTTTGTTATAATTTTTATCTAGGTTAGTGTAATTACAACAAATATAATAAATCTGACTTTTTCTTCCATTTCTCTTGATGTGGAAAGGTGCTACTATGATGAAGATATGTGCTACATGTCCAGAAGGGTGCACAATTGACTTTGTCTTACAGCACGCTTTAAAGGGGTCATGAACCACTTTTTCAAGTAATGATCTAATGACCTTAGTATTGGAGTTTACTGCCTCCCGAATCGATTGCCGCAAAAGTTTCTTGAATCCGTCAAGAATCAGTGGAGTTACGGGGGGTTTGGCGCACGCTCTCAGCGTTTCTCTCTTTTCTCGTGCCGACGAGCGCACTGGAAGCTAGACAGGGAGGGATGGCACGGGGGTAAGAAGTTACGTCAGCGCACGTCATGAAACGCGATCGCTCTCCCGCTGTGATTCGCATGCGCGAGTGCGGCTACCGTGTAAAGTTAGCAGACTGAGGAGTGCGGCGCGGGCAAGTGGCGGCACCCCGTGGCAAGAAGCACATCTCATCCGGCTATCGGCCAATAAGCATGCTATGTCTCCGCGACGTGAACGTTCAGACGCCCCACCCACCGACGAGAGTGAGAACCGGCCTCTGTTTGAAAAGAGGGCGCCTGAGGAAACGGCAACTTCGAGCTCCGCTTGTGGCCTTTACGCGGCACGCACGACTGTAATATTTTGCAGAGCAGTTCATAGCCGTGTCAGCTTTCCGCAGGTTGTGTTTTTTCAACAAGCCCAAGGGGTGCTTCATGACCCCTTTAAAGGGACACTAAAGGGAAAAACGATTTTCGTACTATTAGTAAATTACTCTTTCACAATTCCAAAATCCCCACGCCGGCCGCCACGAGAAGACTTATGGGAAGCGAGAAAACGCGCGAAAAGAAATTACGGCTGGTAACGCCACCTTGAAATTCCCACATCAAACGCGTCATCGATTTTGACGGCGTCTGCTAGGCCCTACGCATTTCATAATCGGTAAAAATGAGGTGCATTGTTTTCCGAGGGGGGGTGGCATAGACTTAACATACGAAGATTCAGGAAATTTCGACAAGCCAAAGTCGCCAAAATAAGAAAAATACGCTTTAAAATCCGCGTTGTCACGCCTGGAGATTTGGCGCGAAATTTAAAGGGGTCATGAAGCATCCCTTGGGCTGATTGAAAAAACACATCCTGCGGAAAGCTGACACGGCTATGAACTGCTCTGCCAATATTGCAGTCGTGCGCGCCGCGTAATGGCCACAAGCGGAGCGCGAAGTTGCCGTTTCCCCAGGCACCCTCTTTTCAAACAGAGGCCGGTTCTCACTCTCGTCGGTGGGCGGGGCGTCTGTCCGCTGTACGTCGCAAGAGACATAGCATGCTTATTGGCCGATAGCCGACGTAAATCGAGAGCGGCGTTCGGATCAGATGCGCTTCTTGCCGCGGGGTGCCGCCACTTGCCGGCGCCGCACTCCTCAGTACACGGTAGCCGCACTCGCGCAAGCGAATCACAGCGGGAGAGCGATCGCGTTTCATGACGCGCGCTGGCGTAACTTCTTTCCCTCATGCCATCCCTCCCTGTCTAGCTTCCAGTGCGCTCGCCGGCACGAGAAAAGAGAGAAGCGCTGGGAGCGTGCGCCAAACCCCCGTAACTCCGCTGATTCTTGACGGATTCGAGAAATTTTTGCGGCAATCGATTCGGGAGGCAGTATACTCCGATACTGAGGCCATTAGATCATTACTTGGAAAAGTGGTTCATGACCCCTTTAAAAATGAGACCATGACCTTAATTTTATCCTTTATTAATGCATCTGTATTGGTTAAATTAACGACATTAGATTTCTCAGAGTACAATTTATCAATATAAGCTGATTCACTGTTTCACTTTCGTGTCCATTAAAATTTCAAAGGAGAGCGCAATAATCACAAAGTGAAGAGAGCGTTCTGTTGTCTGTCCCCTCTGTTTCTAGTCAACATGGAGTCGATGACGTTGCCCGAGTCGGTTGTGTCTACAGTTGTCTTGCGTATGTGCTGTCCACCTAATGTGCGTTGTTTCCCTAATCGGCAAAGCTGTTACCCCTTTTTTTGAAAGCGGTTCGCGTCGAGTGCAGGTACAATGCAAATGTGAATTCGGTCATCACGAGGGCGGCAAAACCACGACCTCCTCATCACGAGGTCGTGGGCAAAACTCACCTGAGGCGAGCGAACGCTCTACGGGGTACTACGAGTAAGGTGGCTAGAATTCTAGCCATCCTACTACGGGTGCAAACCCAGTCGGAGCAGGCGGGCAGAGTGCTGTCACCTAAGAACCGTTCTTGTGGAAAAGGTCTTGAGCGGACGAAGAAGCAGATATGATCTTGACGTGAGCGTGTTGCGAAAAGCGGCGTACAGCATTAGACGGGAAATTCCAACCATCGCCAAGGATGAGGCAATGTTTTGATGGACGCTAACGACCGTGTCTACAGCGACGATGCAGACAGACAGAAAAACTTTATTCGCAAGTGTGGTTGGACCCCCCGGGTCCCTGGACCAACGCGCGGTCCCACGCCACGTCTACACGGCCATGCTCCTTGCTGCGATGACATCGGCAGCCCGAGTCACCGCAGCAAACTGCAATGCTGGATCCTCGGACGAGAGCAGGACCTCCCAGTCCTCCCAGCTTGAGATGGCAGGCTGACCCTGCGGGGGAGGGTCAGCAGGGCAGCCGAAAAAGGATATGGGAAAGTGTGACGTGAGGTTCGCCGCATAGGGAACATTCAGGGGAAGTGCCACAGTAGTGGGACAGCAGCTGAAGGGAAGGGGTCTGGAAACGATAGGATTTGCTGGGAGTGGGTAAAGGAGGGGTTTGGGGGAGGATAAGTCTGGCGGATGAAACGGGGTACTTGCGTGAGCTCTGCAAAAGTGTGCGCCCGCTCTTTCGAGAAGCCCGAATCGAGGTTGTCCCGAGAGCGGAAAATCAAATCTCGGGCCAATTTATCGGCAGCCTCCTTTCCGGGGTCCTCGAATGAACCGGCACCCACTGGAGTTCTACAATGCGTGGTAAATTTTGCGTGGGGGTGTTCAGCAAGTGCCAGGCAAGGGAGTGTATCCTGACCCTGGCATAGCTATACTTCGAATCACTAAAGATGTACTGTGCGTTGGATTGAGCAAGGGCTAGGGCGAAGGCGGTCACCTCTGCCTTCTCAGGTGTAGAGCCTGAGGGAAGGCGGTGAATCAGGGGATGGGGTAGAGTAGGGTTATAGGCAACTACTACAGCTTCTGTACAAGCTGCGGCTACCCAAATAACATCCCAAGCTTGTCCGTAACTATTGTGAAGGGCATACTGCACCCGGGCCTGAAGCTCCGGGCTTAGCGGGTCGGGCCTGGACTTCGCTCAGTTCTTAAAGGGGCCCTGCAACACTTTCCAAGTAATCATCGAATGGCTTCATTATAGGAGTTTATTGCCTCACGAATCGACTGCCGCAAAAATTTTGAGAATCCGTCAAGTACGAGTTACAGGGATTTGTCGCACGCTTTAAGCGCTTTCTCTCTCTCCTTCCGTACCAGCGAGAACGCTGAAAGCTACGCAGGGGGGAATGACAAGGGGGCAAGAAGGCATAGGTCCGTTCAGCAACGCGCGTCATGACCTTGAGCACTTAATCAGTTTTCTTCAGACGCGCGGCTTACTTTCAGTGAGATGGCGAACGCAAGCGCGGGTACGTGGCGGCACCCCGCGGCGGCCGCGGTAACTATGCAGCTCACGATGCTCAAATCAGTCAATAGTCGTGAACTCCGAGTTTATAGCATCATTTGTCGAGAGAAGAGCGAGCGATTTCTAGCTGACTGAGATTTAATTGGAAACTGCAGGCCGCGAGCTGCGCTATAATGTTTGGCTCACGTGTTCCCAGGAGCTTCAACTACCGACCGGGAGCGTTTTCTGACCATACTGAAAAAGTGTTGCAGGGCCTCTTTTTGTTACACATACATTGTGCATACATATATGTTCCATATATTTTATCTCGAAAAAACGCTTTTTTATGTAGGCCAAGCTATTTGGAGAAATTTCATGAGACAAGTACTGAACTTCTTTTGCTTCTTGCATATGGGGCTATTTGATTTATTATTTTACATCCCGAATGTTATTTTGTAATTGCAGTAATAAATGTAATACAATAAATTTATACCTATAACTTACGAAACGGACCAATGTAAACAATGTGAATCCAGAGCCACTCTGGAGCATATGTTATGGGAATGCCGAGGGATTAGTCCCAATACCGAGAAAGCGGCCTCTAGTGACAGCCTTCGCGCACGCTGGGAAGCCGCGCTGCTCAGCTCCGCCCTCGAGGATCAGCTCTGGGCCGTCCAGCGGGCCGAGGAAGCCGCCAGGGTTCAAGGACTCCTGGCCGTCTCCTAGGCGGGGCCATCGGCCCGCCCCACCAACTCGCAGGACTCGTAATAAAGTTATTTCCTCTTCCTATAACTTATCATCGAGAGAGCAATCACAGATCTCCAAAGCAGAGAAACGTCCTCCAAAGTTCCAGCCGTCCACTAAAACAAAAAGTCTGCGCGGAGTCTCGTTACACAGAAACACTGTAAAGACGCATTCTTTTTTTCCATGGCTTCATCACGACTCCCAGTGGTCATGCAAGGCGAGATGGACATGCACAACCTGCTTTGTGTGCCCACATTGTTAACGTCTGAGCTTTCGTTTTGTTCCACTATATGACGCGAGAACTACATGATGCTGCCCCAACAGCGTTGGAATGTACAGGAATAGCTTAGGTCTATTGAACAAGGCGTGAGACAAAGTATATTCACTTTACGAAATATCTGTATGGCTTGAAAAAAGACAATTACGAATTCCTTGCCAGGTGATATGACCCCTTACCTCGAACCATATGCACCCAATGAGTAAGCGTCGAGAAGCTTATTCTCGCCTTTATTACCAAACTGGAACGAACCCCGAAAGTAGATCAAAATATCTTCGTCCACCTCCTGCCAGTCGTACCCGCATAGTGCAATGGCCACTCTACCGATATAACATCCTTATGATGTGGAAAATAAAAAGAGCACGTACAAACCGTGCATAACATACACTGCTGAAGCCTGCAAGAAGAAGCCCTCAAAGAGGAGTTTTATAGATGATATTGAAGAGTGGCACTACGTTCGGGAACAAGATAACGAAGGGATGAGCTGGACGGCTATGCTCATTCTCCAGAGGTCCAGAATATCCGAAATCTGCTCCAGTGGTGGAAGTCTAAGAACAACGACTGCCGATGCCTTCATAATTCGCAAGGCAGGTTTTGTGCGCCCCTGTGGCTAGCGCATGCAGTGCAAGAAACTTTATTGCGGCAGGACATGCAATGCAACAGCGCATGGCGTGCTTAAAGCCGGAATCTCTTGATAATTTGATTCTTCATACAATAAGATGTAAAGAAATAAACTGCACATTATGACAAAAAAAAAAAAGACTTATAAACTGTATATACTAGCAGCAGTGTGATATACGAAAAGAATGCTATGACAAATCGTTTTTTTTCTTCCCTTTGATCGGCCGTTTGCTGATCGTATGCTGTCCTAGCTTGGCATAACGCAGACAAAACCATGTGTGCTGGCATGCGCTAGCGCATTTGGGCCTGTGTAAGGGGCTGGGTAAGACGCTGTGGCCTCTCCCCCCTTACACTCTCTCAGCAATCATGTGATGGCGTCGGAGAACGAGATTCTGCAGACGCGCGATGAACCAACACGTTGTATCCTAGTCAGAACGCGATGGCACGCGCTAGCATGTTCGGGCCTGTGTAAGGGGCAGGGTAAGACGCTGTGGCCCCTACCCCTTACACTCTCTCAGCAATCACGTGATGGCGAACAGCAACAGCAACTACAGTGAATTCATGGTGTGCTCCACTGGCAAGGGCGTGTTAACATCGGGCAAGGTGCCCGTGATGAATGGAACTTTAAGTCGACCCATGTGCTGCTTTGCATCCCCACATGGTTCCCTTTAGTGGGAGATGGTGTAATTTTTTTCTGCCTGTTGGCTTCACGTGCTACGTGACGCCAACAGGTAGAAAAACAGTGTTCCACACTCGCCGCCTTGGATGCGATCGGCGCTGACTAACACTCCTACGTTTATATGCACACATATACCCCATAACGTGGATGGGAGGATGACCGCCGCCGTAGCTCAGTCGTAGAGCATCGGACACGTCATTCGAAGGTCGCAGGCTCGGTCCCTGCCGGCGGCAAGTTATCCTTTCGTCCACTTTACTTTCTTCACATTTATATCCTAGCTACTACAAATAATATTCCCTATACTTTCCGTGGCATTGGTGTCTGTTAGTTCTCATTAATAAGGGGTATAACAACGCACTGCTAACTTCCTGTTACTACAGTGCAACATGGGACCCAGGGGCATAGCCAGTAGGGGGTGGCACCACGAGCACGTGCCCCTCCTGAAATGTCTTTCTACCATGGCATACAGAGCATAAATTGACACTCGACCACACTTGGCAAGTCCTGCCCCCATTTCGGATCAAGGACAGGCACCCACTGAAAAAAATTTCTGGCTACGCCACTCATGGGATCCAACTGACATGCACATGTGATCCTGTTTGTTCAACCGTCAACGCTAGGCAACATTTCTCCCGAACCATGCAGTTATTTAGTTAAATGTTACAACGGGCTTGGATAGCCTCTTCGCTGTCTGAATAAATGTGGCAGACAGTGTCGGTCTTGACGGCTTTTGTTTCATTGTCCCAAAACACTGAGGCAACATCCTGGAGGGTTGGGTAGCATGTTTTTCAGCTTCTCTGCTGACATGCAACACAGATTTGTACAATGCTGAGGTAAGGTTAGTATGGTCCACTGCAACAGAATTTAAGAAGTTCAAACATTACTTTTATTTTCTAATCAGAAAATTCCACTATTCAAATACCCTGAGCGGTAAGCCTATATATATTCATTACACATTGATACTGGCCCAAATTTTAGATCTGCTTGATTATAGCATCTATTCATTTTTTACCTGCACATCTGATATTTGTAATGATGGGCGAATATTCGGGTGTTTCGAATATTCGAACGAATATTAACGTATTCGACTCCGCTTCGATATGAGTTTATATTATTCGAAATTTCGAAGTATTCGAAATGAACGAATATATGTGTGTTTGACCGCACATAACCCCTGTAGATTCACTGCAGTGTCGGGTTGCTGTGCCGTGAAACCACCCATCCAGGAGGGAATCTGCACTGCTGCGAAGCTACACTTCAAGGTTAAATGTACATATTTTTTTAAGTTTAAAAGTGTGTTATATGGGCTTATATGTGCTAAGTATAGTAATTTTAAATTGTAATGTATTGTGTCAATTATAACTTCCACCCTACTGCTATTCAAATTTTGACCCCCCCCCCCCATTCAAGGTTTCTTCCACTTCATTTCAAACCAAAAAAGTGACATTCACTCATACCTAGTTCCAATCCTTAAATATATTGTGCAAGGGTCATGACAAAAATGTTCATTTTTCATAATAATATGTGGTACATGCTATTCGAACTATTCGATTCGAAATTATTCGACCAAATCACTATTCGCTTCGAACCTCAGATTCACTATTCGCCCATCTCTAGATATTTGCATATCAATAAATGGACACTGTGGTGTTTGCAGCTGTGGCATGTTTCTAAACCTCTTTGCAATGTACTTAGTCTAGCTTCTTGTGCTGGTTGGCTTGCCTTGCCTGTAAATTACAATTTCAGTCTGCAAGCCAGCCATATTAAAATCCCCCATAACATCCACATGCATTTGTAGAAAGCAAAACTTTATTAGATTAAAATCAAAACCTCTTCAGTTGCCAGAGGTTAAAAGAGAAAAAAAATGCTTCTTCACAAAAAACAAAGACAACACTAAATTGCTTGGGAAATGCAAGGTAAGGCAATAACAACAAAACATGGACTTTTGTTCACATAGTAGTGAAACAATGTGCACTCCATTGATTAAGGATAGTCTGACACACAGTGTAGATTGCTCATAGTGATATCATGAAATATTAAATGACGTACAGTCAAATGCCTCTACAATGAAATTTCCACCACAATAAAAATTTGATTCCCTGTCAGCTGCACAAAGAAAATAAGATAAAGAAAGTGTCTTCATAATGAATAAGTTTCCTGGAAGTACACTCACTTTAATGTAGCTTCTGTTAACACAAATGCAGAGTGCTTTCTCATGATCACCTTAAAACTAGAGGCTTTACAAGCACTTGTGACTTCCTTCGAATGCGAGCACTTGTGACTTCCTTCGAATGCAGCCATATCGCAAGACCGATATCATCCTCACTGTCTTTTCACTGCCGCTGCACCTCTGACTACCACACGTACACCGTGATCGATTTTTCACCAGTGAGCAACAGATTGTTCATCAAAATGCAGCCAGTGGGTATGATGCTAGTTCGTGGGCTGTGCTCTTTCTCCTCGACAGCTCCCGTCATGTCTGCGTGCACACTGCAATCAGCTAAAACCTTCTTCGCTTGGCTGACACAGGATGCAGATGCTGCTCCACATGTTGGGTCAAATCTCCTTTCTCTATTTTCTTATCCCTTCCCTGAGACGCTGAGCCGTACTCCTTGAAAAATTGTGAAAAACAGCACCATCTTTCTTTCCCCAACAACAACTACTCAGCCCCTCCCCAAAACCAAACTACTGTTTGTACAACAAAAGTGCAGTTGCTTTCAACACAATCATAGATGGTGACCACGGACCTCCAAAGGCATGCAGCCAATGAGCAGTTTATGAAACACCAAAGAGAAGAATTATTTCATTTGTGTTGATGCTTGGCAAGCAAGAAAAGATGCAAATAGAAAAGCCAGATGGCACCATTGCGTTGAAGTTTCCACTCTACCTTGCCATGATGTCGTTATCATGGCAACTTTCAGGAACTTCTCTTAAACAAACGTGGCCAAAATACAAAAAGTTAACTTAAACGCACGACGTCACACTGGTGCACTGGCATTGGTTTTCGGTGCCAAATTCAACAAATGAAACTCGGACCTTCGTTTTGTCATATTATACAAAACTTGACAAGGCGAATATCATTAAATATTGAATCGCGCAAACTCATTTGTGTTTCAAATAACTGATACATTTTCCTTGTTCCCATGATTCCTCTAGGGAGTTCCCGCTGACGACTACAGCCCTTGCACCATTTCAGTGAACTGCTGGTGCTGCTTTCACAATAGATATCTGCTGCGCTTCACGCCTGGTGTGATACAAGGGTCGTCCAACCTAACCAGTGCAGCCGAGACTTTGGTGTCACGAAGTAATGCATAACCTTGCAAGGACCAGAAGATCAGTTCACCAAACTTGTATGAACTATATGTCATATTTTATGACCACAATTATATTGTTTTTGGGCGTCTAGTTGGCGTTCTTATAGGGGCATTTGACTGTATTTCTAGAAAAAAACTCGGCTCTGAAAAGGCTTCGCTTTTACATCATAACAAAACAATTCATTTTAACAATGTAAACTATACGTGAAATGGACATTATAATGCAGTTGTCACCTTCAATACAAAATCTTAGATTCTGAAAAATGGTTTCTAGAAGAACTGGTCATCGCATCGAACAAAATTAAAATGTGCACATGGCACCGAGCCCAAGTGCAACATTTACTCACTGTAATATCACGCAACATTCACATACTGCTAGAAACAATGTAAAAGTTTGCTCATAGCAATGTAAACTGCTTTCATAATGTTAAACAACGATTCCAGTTCAGCAATATACACTTAGCACTAGTTATATGGAAAAAAAAAAGAACTGCATATGATAATGCAACTGTCAGCTTAACAATACAATAAAATCCTGGCTTCTGAAAAAAGATGCATTCTAAGAAAACTGGTCACCACACAGAACAAAACTGGAACATGCAGGTGGCACCAAGTCTAAATCTTATATCATCGGTGCAAGCACGCATAAATGCACCCCGTGATTCCACATGCGATCTCAGAAATTTCCAAGAACTGCTGTTAAAGAATGTGCAGCAAGTAAATTCCATACACAGGCTGCCTGGCTTGACTTGTCTGCTGTACAACTAAGAATGCATTTCTAACTAGACATGTCCCTTTTGAAATAGTTAATGTTCAGAACGCTACCCAACATTTAGTTGCAGAAAAGAAACTAAAGTTTTCTGTTGTTGCAATTAATTCTAATGGCAAAGTTGACTGAAAATTGCAGGACAGGTTCCTGTAAAGAGTCACCAAGCAAGCTCAAATGATGCACCCTGTGAAATTATGGAAATTATATGTCAGTACATAGAGATATACTACCAGGTACATCAGCAACAATTGTCTGTGAACTAAAAAAAGGGGACATAAGACAAAAAGACAATTTTTGCTGGGCAAAATACACAGCCACAGTAGAAACTGTATAACGGCAAATATATTTATGCAATCAATGTTCACCAATTAAATTTACAGTGCGTGTTGTAACTGTAGAAATTATGTTAGTGAGCACGGAAAGCATAACTGTAACTTTACAGAATGATGAACTGAAAATGCACGGCAAAATACATCGCCTTTCAATGCACCTTTAGAAGAGTTGCGGCATGGACTAGTTGGTGTTCCACATTTCCACAGATGACCTTTAGATAAACGCCGTACTTCTCTAAACTGGTGCAAGGCATGAAGCTTTTAGAATTATACTTGGCGAACGATTAGTGGAGTTGAATTCCACAACTGGATGCTACCTAAATTCATTGAGTAAAACCTAATTACTTAAAATGAGCACACTAGCAAATTATCAAACAAATTGTCATGTTTACAACTGTTACAAATCTTTGCCAGCAAGAACATTTGTTCTCAAATCCCCTGCCATTAATAATCGGACATTCATCACTGGAATAGCCTGCACAGTAACAGACAGCCGTAATGAACTTTTTCTGGTGTAGCAAGTATTGTTAACAGACTGCACTGTACACCCTCGCAATTTTTTAACCTGAATGCACAAGACAATTGGCTCTAGAAAGAAAGTGAAGAGGAAAGACCAAAGTACTGAAAAGCTTTAGGCATTGGTAATGGATTCCTGAGAAAGCTCGAAATACAACTGACAAGCAGGCCCACAATAAATAGCAACAAATGACACCTAGACACGTGTGCGGCACCGTACACCGATTGGGCCCCTGTGCCTTTGCTGCTCTGTGAGTTCTCTCTACATGCGAGCCGCCTCAAAAACACAGCATGTGTGCTACCACCAGGGTACTGCAACCTCACATACATTTTTTTGTGTCACTTTCACACTGAAAGTATCTTGCAGCGATTCTCCTTGGGAAAAATGTCGGCAATGCGTTCGCGAGCAATACCCGTTTCACATTTCGAGATCCTGCCGCCATGACTTGGTGAGGCATCCCAGGTGTATGGTATGGCCGTCTTCTGCCGCTCCAGGATCAGCAAAAGGTGTGGGTGCAGTCTGTGGTGAAGAACTGATGTTTACCATGAAAAAGACTTGTAGCCTCCACTGGGACTCAGTACCAATCTCGTTCTTGCTTGAACATCATTGTTCTGCACTGGATAAATACGAGCATTTAACAATTAAAAGACACAAAGGCACTTATTCTATGTTCACCTTGTAAATAACATTATCGCGCATAAAAAAGTGCTGAGCTAACACCAGACTCCTCAATGTTACCAGCGGCTAAGACAAACAAGACCTCAGTCTGTCTAAAGCACAAAAGTGTGCTAATAAAGTGAGCATGCAAAAAAGTAATTGGAGTCTTACTACCCATATTGTAACTGTAACACTAGAATTATAATGGAGAAGCAAGGCAGACGACAAGAAGCTCTGGTCGCCATGCTGTGCAATCACCAATGGTCATCTCCTGTAAATAAAACCACTTAACTGTAATAATAATAATATCTGGGGTTTAACGTCCCAAAACCACGATATGATTATGAGAGACGCCGTAGTGGAGGGCTCCGGAAATTTCGACCACCTGGGGTTCTTTAACGTGCACCTAAATCTAAGTACACGGGCCTCAAAACCACTTAACTGTTATACAACATCTATTACGCATAATTTTGATGAGAAACATGCAAGGGCAATAAAATGTGGTTTTCACTGCTTAATGTTAAGAATATAGAGCTGTGGTCATTGATGGCGGTACTACAAGTGCTTACTAAAAGATTGGTTAGTTAAATCAGCTTATTGGCGTGAAAGTGACTTTGGCTACATAGCGCCAGCCACAGGGAACCACAAGATCAATTGTAAAAACAGCCAAAGCTGCATCGTTCAAAGTCTATTCAAAAATCTAGCTTTGTCTTAAAAATTGAGAATTTATGCAAGAGGCACAAGCAGGGGTGGAAGCGGGCTTCGGTCTATTGAAGTATCTCAGGGAGCAGCTTTGGAGCGGTAAAAGAGGAGTTTTGGAGCAATGCAACTTAGTTTTAGAGCAGATTACTAGGGTCAAACATCATTGTTAATTGAAATTTCTCATTTCTGGCAAAGTAAAAAATTCCAATGGTTTTTGACTAGGGATGGGCGAATATTCGGGCGTTTCGAATATTCGAAGGAATATTAAAGTATTCGAAATCGCTTCGATACGAATTTACATTATTCGAAATTTCGAAGTATTCGAAATGAACGAATATATGCATGTTTGACCGCACATAACCCCTTGTAAAGGTGGTTTCACTACAGCATCGGGTCGCTGTGCTGTGAAACCACCCATCCAGGGGAGAATCTGCACTGCCGCGAAGCCACACTTCAAGGTTAAATGTACATATTTTTTTGAAGTTTAAAAGCGTGTTATATGGGCTTAGTAAAGTAATTTTTAAATTGTAACGTATTGCACCACTTATAACTCTCACTCCCCCTACTGCTATTCAAATCTTGATACTACTCAAGGTTTCTTCCACTTCATTTCAAACCAAAAAGTGACATTCACTCATACCTAGTTCGAATTCTTAAAAATATTGTGCGAGGGTCATGACAAAAATGCTCATTTTTCTTAATAATAAGTGGTAAATACTATTCGAACTATTCGATTCGAAGTTATTCGACCAAATCACTATTCGCTTCGGATTCGCTTCGAACCTCAAATTTACTATTCGCCCATCCCTAGTTTTGACTAAACATTTAATACTGATGAACTGACAAAACTTACCACAATTTAACACACACACACACACACACACACACACACACAGTCAAACCCGACTATATAGAACTCGGGTAAATCGAATTATCCTTTATATCAAACTATTTTCGAACACGTCAATGTGTAGGAAAACCTAGAGCTACATCAAACAAAAATAGCCGGAACACTTGATATGTCAAACATTGGACAGCGTGAAACGCCCCAAGAGGTTGGCTTTCCCTCACAAAACTTTGGCTTTTCCTCACGGAAGGGGACTTTTCTGCATGCATTTGGGAAAATGAAGGGTCTGATTAGAAAGGCACGGAGCGGGTAGAAATTTCCGCTTGCCATCCTGTGATTTTCCCCTCGATTCCTCGTCGTCGCACCGCTGGCCCGTTGTGGGGGAGTCGCTGTTCACGTTTATGGTTTGTTTTGTTAACACGATGGATGTTTTGCTAATGTGATGCAAAGCTGGCGATGATCAATACAGTCGAACGCGGGGAAAAGATGCCTTACATCCCCCGCTGCGTGCGGCATCCCAACACTTTTAAGAAAAAATAGAGTATTTGGGGACTATTTCCGCCACACAACTATAATCGTCATCCACCTCGCGTACATTCCTTGCGTTATCACCGCGATTCCGGCACTTCCTGTTGACTAACGGTGTGAGTGTTATCAGCGTGACATAGCATTCTTAATGGGAAAGTGATGAGAGCCGGGTTTTCAAGAAAGGAAACGTGAGCTAGCCAGATGACGATTATTGTTGTGTGGCAAAAATACTCCCCAAGTATTCAATTTTTTCTTAGAGTAAAGAAGCACGCTGAGTATGATACTGGAAAACAAGGCCAACACTAGTGCTAAGGCAGACAAGAAAGAGGCTTTCGGCGCCCGATGAGTACTAGGCACAGCTTCGTATGAAGATTCTGAGGCACTATTTACATCAATACCATATTCTCTTGCATATATCCCACCCCTGCATATAACCCTGCATCCCCAACCACAAACGGCGTAAAAACACAAAATTAAAAAAACGTGCATTGCCTTGAAGGTGTGTTCCTTACATTGTGGAGAAGCAGTGCTGTGGAGCCAACTTGCTCATCGAAATTCGCACCGAAAATACAATAATTTCCTTAGAAGCTGTTCATCAAATTATCCTCTATAACGAAGTAATTCCCATTTTTTTGCGAGTTTGATATATGCGGGTTTGACTGTGTGTATGTGTGTGTGTTTTCCCATCATTAAAACATCAATGCTGACATGAACAACTGAAGACTACAGATAAGCTAATAAAAGTTACTTTCATTCTAAACCCAACGAGAGACGACAGAACAGAAATGTTCACTTTTATTGCGATAGCAGTATAACCTCATTACAACGGATCTGTTTACAACAGACATTCGGATATTACATACCAATTTGCGGCGTTATGCCGACCTCCGTATTTGTTCCATTGATTGAGCTTCGTTTACAACGGATTCTGGTACAACGGACATTCGGATATGATTGACTAAAATATCAGGCCAGCACGGTGGTCAGGACTCCTTTAGAGCGGACTTTTCTACCACGGACATACCAAATTCAATAACTTCCGACTTCAAACATCGCTTAGCATACTTTCGGGGCGGGAACAGCGCGCCGCGGATATCGACGTACCGATTTGAAAACGAAGGCCGCCGATCTCTGGTCTGTCAATGATCAGCTATGCCTAGCTGTAGCGACAAAAAATCGGCGCGCAGCGTGCGTGGTGTTGCGTTTTGGGACGCTGACGCGTGAAATTGCTAGCCATTGCCACTGCATCTCCGAGCAGTCGCTGCGCGGCAAGCTTGGCCGGGGGGTCCGCTGCCGATGCGCAAAATGCCCATTCGCAACTCTGAGGAGCCAGCGGGCGATGAGATTCGTTGCTTGCGACGAAGGACGTTGCGGCTTCTTCGCTTTCGCATGTCCGCTAGCGTGATGTTCTTGCCCGCAAAGTTCAGATTTGTCTCGTACATCGGCACCGCGAGCAGAGTTAGGCCTAGCCACGACATCGAGTAGAAAGGTCGGTTGCGATGTGCGTGGCTGCAGTGCCTGATGTTTTGAAGTACGGCATGCTCGATTGTGAGTACAAAGAGTTGTCCTGCGGTGGTCTTCGTCATAAGCTCCGAAGTGCTGATAAGAACCTCTAACAGTGGGTCCAACGAGTCAACACTATTACAGTCGCACGTCTGCGATGTTCTACGCACGTTTCCGATGTTTGCGACGAGTCCGGCGCGCTATCATAATCTGACGATTCAGCTTCCGCTTGCAGTTGCCAAACTAAAGCGTTTTAAATTATCCTCAACCCATGAACACAGAACGAGTGCAAACGCGTCACTACAAAGTAGTGCAATTTTCGACAGCCACGACCTCGCGACGCACAAGCAGCAGACGACGATCCCGAAGCGAGCATCACGGCAGAAGCAACCAATCAGAGGCTTTGAATTGAACTTCAAACATGTGCTTTTTGTACGCTTGTGACTAAATAGAGGAGCTAGCTGAAACGGAGAACTTAAACACGGAAAAATACTCTCTACGATGAGCCCAAAATGGTGGCGCCCGGTTGCGCCGTTGCCTAGCTATAATTTTGAAAAACGCTTCTTTTTTTTGCTATTTCCGCAATTTTCACCAAGTTGGCAGACGCAAAATTTTTTATAGCACTTCTACGTAGTTTCCAGTGAAGATATTTTGGAACCAGATAGAAGATGGGCTACAGAAACTGAAAATGCAATTTTCCAAAAATCAATTTTTTTGGTGCCCCGTTAAAAATAAGACCATGTTTGTGACTCGTAATTCTCTCAGGTTATAACAGACCCATTCAGTGTTTACATAAAAGTCCGTTGTAACAGTACTTGGATTTTACATACTCCCTTTACAACAGACCAAAATCCTCTTCACTATGAAGGTCTGTTGTAATGAGGTTATACTGTATATGGACACTCTCGGTGGGTTTTTGCCGTCGCCGTCATTTTCCGCATAAAGTCCAAATCAACAACATCGCCCCGCGCATCATACCTTCTACGCGCAGTGAAAGCCCACAAGCACTGGGGACGAACGCGACTGAAGCAAAGATGAAACGAGCCAGCCATCTCCGTCACACGAAGGATGCGTACGATAACATCGTCCTGCGTGTGATACCATTGATTGCCCCTCAAGCAGAGAGAGAATGGCCCACCCGTCTTTCTGATAAGCATCAGAAAAGAGCAAAGGTGAGGTGGCGGCTGTTGATGAACGTGTCATTATGACTTATCTCTGACAACCTTATCACAGTCATCTGCAGCTATCTGCTCGGCTGCGCGTGTGGCGTAAACTGTGCAGACTGACAGCAGTACAAGGGCAGCAGCAAGTTCATTGCTGCTGTGTTGTGACCGCACATCGCTTTGTAGAAACAAAAGTAGCTCGCTGGTGTTGATAGGTGTGGGCACCGAGAAATGTCGATGCACTGACAGCGAGCGTATGCTGCATGTTTTATTAGGCGACAACCCAATCACGCCACGCCTCGTCGTGCAGGACTGCCCAGGCATTGCGGAGACGTCGAGTGCGTGTTCCTTGCAAAATGCTTGTCTTCGCCGCATCGAACGAACAGGCTACTCGCCACACCTGTGCATGATTTGGAGTTGCCATAGTGAAACAGGCACAAAGAATGCACAAACGTGCACATACAAGCGGCCAGCAGTGGTGGCAAGAGCTGAATAGGTGACGCGCTGCACGCAGCTAGCCAGGGATGATCGGCTCCACGTGGCGGTACCGTGCTTCAGTGAAACGGTGTCAGTTCATTGCAAAGGCGGTGTAATTCACTCGTGAGCACGCAGCGGGTGCCGCTTCAGATGCGAACAGGCTTAACTTGTCACCGGAGGGGTTGTTAGCACTGCTAAAAATTTTAGTAATAATAAAAAGAAAAACCCGGCTTGGTCGTTAAGTGCACGTTTTATGGTCGCGAGCCCATATACAATGAACTACTGATATAACAACCACTTTTTGCGGCACTTTCGAGTTCGTTAAAAACGGGTTCGACTGTACGACTCCAGGGAATGAAGCGGTTTTCGTGCCGTCCGTCGCCTGAATGCGAAGTAAGCAGTCAGAACAGAGCACATACGAGGGTAGGAGCAGTCCACTGATGTCTGTCGAGATAGTGTGCATGAGCAAGCCCTTTTGATCAAGGTTTGCAGTCACTGCCCGAGTGACGCAGCCTCCCCACCGGAACTGCTTCATGCTCCTTCACCCAACGGAGCCGGCTGTCGCGTTTCGTCCCTGCTTGCGCCGTGCCCATCCGCAGTCTTCGCAACTTTTCCTCGCACAGAAAACATACGTGTGGGCAATGTTATTGATTTGGACTTGATATGGAACGTAACGGCAACAGCGAAAATTCGCCTCAAGTGCAACGAAAATTACCTGTTGGGAAGAAGGGGAGCAGTGAAGGACTCTAGGCATATGGTCCATGACTTGATATTTGGGCCGCTCGTGAGGCATATCACCAGACATATCATCGGGTGGATCATCTGGTGGCTGGACAGGTGAGAAGCGCACCAAAGTTGGTATGAAAGAAAGAACAAATTAGCATAGCCTTAAAACTGCTGCAGGGTAGCATAACAAAGCACACCACCTATATTTATCTAGTTATCCCTTTTGTATCTCTGCTCTAGGCCCCTTCAAACCAGGTTCAAAACAAAGTGTTCCCTGTCCAGCACTGTATAAAAGGTGTTTTACTTTTATGTGGAATTCTTATATGAACTTGTATACAATATGTCCCTGCTGTTTTTGCCAATATGCAATGTGGCTGGACAGGTAGGTATTAGATGCATTAAAAATTTCAACACTCTCATGACTTAAATGATACCTGGCTATCTTGTTCATTTACTGACGAGATTCAATTTAAAAGCACAGATATATATTTTTTATGCCGATTGTAAAAGTGCATTCATTTTTACTGTGGTGCAAGTAATTATAGAGATAATTAAATATTAATTTCTATTATTTAGTGAGGCAATCAATAAAAATAAGCTGGGCAGAAAGTTAAGTTTAATAGAATGGTTTAATGGAAACGGAAAGCAGAATGTATAAGGATTGAAGTTCAGCGTTTACAAGTACAGCTACTAACAATAAAGAACAACAGCAGATTAAAAAAATATAGAGGAAGAAGAAAAAAGAATCTGCTAGCAGTCCTCCAAGCTTTATGCATTTAGCATCATTACAGCTGTAGCTATCCTAGAGGTTGAGGAATTGTTGCACCAAACATGCAGGGTGAGTAAAGGTGTGTGTTGAGACAATGTGAGAAAACAGATAAAGCTCATTTTGAACCCCATGTAACCCGAGATACTGAAATATTCTTGTTAGATGATTAGTAGCCACCAGGAACATAACCTGCATGCCCACTGCTGCAGCATATGCCATTCAGAAGCAGCACGCATATACAAGCACCCATTCTTTGTGCTTTCCTTTAGTCAAAATGTAGCCTGTCTTGGTGGCATAAATTGCTATTGGAGCTAAAATATCAACCCACAATGTGAGAAACTTGCGTCAGCACTAGTGGCAATGCCTGTATACAGCAAAAATACTATTTTCAGAAAATTATTTTTTTTGCTTATAAGACCAGTGCATCAAGCAAAATATTCTAATGAACTTATAAACTAACATCAGTGCATATGTTGTAGTTGTGCATAAGCTGACGAATAGTGAAACTATGTCTACTTAGCAGAAATCATAACATTAGCACAACACCTCAAGTACGCAACTGTAAAATGTGGTTCGAAATACACTGGCTTTCCACTTATTAGTGCCCAAAAGCACACCTGTAACATTTTGAGATGATCTTGACTAAAGTCATTTTTTAAAAAGATTTTGGGGGCAGGCTAAAGAGGAAGAGCTTGCGTAAATGCGTTACTGCGCTATGCCACACATGCCACTGAGCCAATACATAAAAAGATGCCTATCCTGATAGGGCTGTCGGCAATAAGTCACACTGGAACATTTGTTGGAGGCTGCAATCACGTTTCAGTGCATTTTCCAAAGCTCATCCCTATAAGCATCGCTGCACTTGTGCTGAAGTTGCTATCATCCATCTACCAGCCTGGGCTCATGAAAAAGGCAGCAGATGTATCGTGGCATGCCATGGCATCGACTACACTGCGAGTTGAGGGGTGCAGTCAACCTCACAAAAAATAGCCATGGCACGCCCTAAGCGAACAAACAAAAGAAAAAGAAGTCAGACTCTATGGAGACTCAGTCAGGAATTCGTCACAGCATTTCAACTGTTACTACTTTTTTAATATGAGTACTTGTTAACAAGGTTTTCCAATTCCCCAGTAGGGAGTTTTTGTTTGAATTTCATTCTGTATATTATTTGAAACCTAAAGTACGTGTGCAACATCGCGATCTCACCAATCTCTCCAAGCTTGCCTTGAGCGCGCGTGCTGTGGGGCATTACGAGGTGCGAAATATGCATGTAAGCATTTTCTTTTTCATAAACCTTTGTAGGGGTGCAGATGTTATGCAAGGGCACAGATTACGCGAGAAAGTATGGTAATATGATACTGAATTCATATTTCATCAGGTGCTAAAACAATTCATGCATGTTGAACTAAGATTCTGAACTACTATATGCGCTCCATCCCTCTAGTGTAAATGTAGACATCTTTGAAAAGGGCCCTGAAGCACTTTGTTAGAGCCACATTTTTTGGCTCCTAAGATTTTTCTCACCCTCCCAGTGAAGCTTGTGCTACAGCCACATTTTATTATTCAGGTGTAAACATGATTGGCTGCATGGACTTTTTCCCCTTTCACTTTGCTCAAACTTTCATGAAGATGTATGCTCCAATTAGTAGTGCAAGAGTACTGGCCAATGGCAAGAAACTGTATTTAAGTAGGCCGTAAAGTACTGTAATGGAGCAGGAACCATAAATTCTCAACCACAAACAAAGTGAAGTGAGGACAGCGTGCTTCAGGACCCCTCTAACTTTCTACTGCAGCTGGACTGAATACCTCAATCTTCACCACCACGTCTGTTGGCATGAGTCTTGGATGTGGAGGTCGTGGCCTTTTCTTGTTTTTGGTATTCAAAATTGGGGGAGTTGGAGGGCTCGACCTTGGACTCGAGTCTGGGGTGTCTGTGGAAGGTGGCGTTAGGCTTATGCTCCGTTGCTTGGGTTCTGGAAGCTCCCTATCCAGATCGACGTGCTTGAACAAATATTCTGGACGGAAACAAGTCTTTGTTGAACAAGACACACAAGTGCACAAGCATTGTTGCATCAATCACACATTCTCTCTCCTCGTGTCCCCAATATCACAATGATGTGAATTTCTCATACTGTCACCTAGTCATGATGGTGAAGGAGGCGGCAGTAGGGCTGTTAAGGACGAAACCATCGGGCAAACTTGTGCCCAGGAAATGAACAGTGAAAGTACAAGCAATACACGCTGTACACTGATAGCGGCAATCACAGTTGCTGGCCATCGGTAATCTGATCAGCTGTAAGGTGCACTGGCATTTATAAATGTGGCATTGAAGATTCCAGCGTTATCGCTGGCGGCCGCATTAGTTCTAGAATAAACTCCAGTGTTTGCGCTGTGTGCACAATCTGATCTGAAGAGTCTAGAGTAATCAGGAAGTTTCCCAGCCATACTTGCACACTTTGCACAAGGCAGTGGTTACACGTGTAACAGGCCAGTTACATAAAAATAGAAAAAGAAGTGCGCATGGCAATGCAGTAGACTCAGTAAACGGAAATCTCTTAAACAGAATTGCTGCTTAATTAAATGGAACTGCCTCTAATATACTATTGGTTATGCACAGTACGGTCCACTCTTGGAGGGAACACGCGAGCGCGTGGCTGACAGCCCGTGCGGCGCTGACTAGCGGCGAGATTTGTAAATGCGGCGCATGCGCATACACTTGTAAGGGCGGCGCGCGCCCGGCGTCGTCTGCTAGTTCTCCGCCCATGCGCCAGGCAATTCCTGGAAGGCGCTAGAAAGCGGTTCCGTTTATTCGGGGTGCGATTTATCTAGCCGTCACTCTGCGTTCAACGGGCAGAAAAACAAGTGTCGCATTTGTTTATTGCTGCACTTTTTCACAAGGTTTAACTGGACTGGTTTCTAGGTTCGCTGAAGCACCATGCGCAGAAGCTCCTAAGATCGACTGTTTTTTACAACAAGATCACTCTGCTACAACAACACATGCGCACAGTGAAATAACGCGTGCACAGAACGATACCTGAAGGTAAACTTGAAGGAGACATCTCGTTGATTACAGGTTTTGCGACAGAGGATATATTGGGCAAGAACTAGCCACAAGACTTTTGAAGGATGCAAAGATGCAAAGCTGGTGTGATGGTACGCGTCCATACTCATTTAAATGAAAAAAAGACAACTTGTGCAAGAAAAACAGCACCAAGGGCTTGCGCAAGCCAGTTATAAATTTTTTTTTTCACACACTGCTACAGCAAGTGGCCACTAGTGATAACAGACAAGGCAATTGAACCATGATGCAGCGAACGTATATACTACGCTTGCCTTTCCGACAATAAAATAACTGCCTATTCAACAAGCGGAAGGCAGAGTTGGTATCACTTGCTTCTAACTTCGAAAACAAAAGCGCTAAGGATCTGCGCACGCGGGGCGCTGGCGCATAGAAGTAGCAGACGACACGGGGTACGCACCGCCGTAATGAATCTGTACGCATGCGCTGCATTTACAAATCTCGCCAGCAGTTAGCGCTCCGCGGACAGCCGGCCACGCGCTCGCGTGTTCCCTCTAAGAATGGACCGTACTGTACTTCAATTCTGTTGATCTCTCCCTGTTAAACGGAACATATCTTTCTGGTACATTCAGGTTCTGTTTAACGAGATTGTACTGTACACTGCACACAAGAACACTGACATGCATAGATGTGCGCACGGGGGGGGGGTCTGCCTCGTATTTTGACTTAACCTTTGCCCCCCTGAAGGGGAACCCTGTGCACACCTACTGTAAAATGCCGAGCAAGCACCCCCACTACGGTGAAGGATAATCCGACCAGATGTGGGAGGGGGGCGCTTGCTCGGTCCCGGACCGAAACTCAAGATGACGGCGAGAAAGCCGCTAAACATATAAAATGCCCATCCATATTTCTAATGAAATGCTTTATTTATTTACTGTTTTTTGTTTTGCTTGTCACTGTCAAACTCGTTAAACGACTCGTCAGAGTCGGACGCAAAAATTTAAGTCCGTGCACTCGGCCTGCAGAGACCTGCGGCCTTCTGGTGGTACATCGCCGACACCGGAGAGCCTGGCGCGCAGCGCACCATCCTCCGAACCATCTGGTGCATTAGATATGACGCACCCGGTGAATGATGACCAATATACAACTGGCCACATGGCAACAGAATTTTGTAAACAACATTAGATACGCATCCAGTGTACTCATTCTTGTGGTTCTTTTTACACAAGCGATGCTCGTCTTGAAAACGCAAGAGGCCACAGTGGAGGAGGAGGTAAGCTGACATGGATGCATGAAACATGCGGTGAAGCACACATCGTGTATTGGTGTCAGCGCTCCAGTGTGTGTTAAATGAGCAGGAGCAGCGCTACAATGAGATTCAATACGTTCGCTTGGAAGCACTGCCAAATTCAGTGCAACACACAGAACTACACAGCACGCCCAGCAAAGCATTTTATTAAACTACACAAGAACTGCACATCGCTGTGCTGAGATGAAAAACTCGTGCACACAGGGTGTTGATGGAGCCAGCGTTTTGACAAGCAGACTTGTCTTCTTCAAGCCTACGTCCACATGTCGAGACGTTGGCTCCAGCGACATACTGTCTTCACTAATTTTTCATCTCTTCAAGCTTCCACCTTACCCAGAACTTCTGATTTTTTAGACATCCCTGTGTTGTGTCTTCTTCATTTCTCTCTTCCTAAATGCACGAACTCTCAACCTAAGTTGTGTAGATTAGCCGGAGCACATTTTAACCCCTTTACCTTACAATTATATTTGGAGAAACAATCCCAGACAATACTTTTTTATGGCAGAACAGAAAAAAAAAAATCTAAATACAGGAAAAGAGTACACTATCCAGCATAGCCTGCCATCCGTGTTTTTTTTTTTTGTTGATATTTTTAACAAAAGTGGTATTGTGGTACTGTAGCACCACCTTCGCACGAAACGGAGAACTAGATGCATGGACCTGCTCAGACTGGCTTTGGTAAAAGGAATTGGGACATTTTTCTGCGGATGACCTCAGCTACTCCATCGTAGTGGGCTTGTGAAATGTGTAGAAATGCCGAGTTATGGAAAGTAAACGGTTAATCACTTTCTGCCAGAAGAAGAAGTAGTTTAGTTAAGAAAATAAACAATAGCTATTATAGCTACTGTTTCACACCTGAATCGTACAGTGCTATGCCCTAACTTGTACTATACCAAAGTGCACACAAGTGAAGGAAAAGAGAAACTGTCCAAAGAGTTCAAGTTAAACACAGCTAACAGACTGAAAACAGCTTCAGGCAATGGGACATCGTTCACAACCACTAAATAGTCATCCACGTATCGGAAAATACGCTTCACAGTTCCATTGAGGATTCTAGGTACACAGTGATCAATTTTTACTAAAAAAATGTCACACAATCATAGGTCAGCAAAAAAAATGGGAGCTCACTCAGACTCACTCAAGAAATATATTTTGCTCTGAGGGCTCACTCGGATTCAGACTCACCAAAATTTTCCTCAACAGGACTGACTCGGATTCAAGACTCGCTAAACTTTTTCTCGAACGGACTCACTCGGACTCACACTCGTCAACATATTACTCAGCCGGACTCACTCAGACCACTCAGACTCACAGCTTGACCCAGTCTGAGCGAGTCTGAGCGAGTCGACCCACTGAGTCCGTTAGCGTAAAATTAGCTTTTTCGATCAAGGTGCTAATGCTCTTTAGCGGCCAATATCTCACATAATCGGTGCTTTATGATACGCCTTTCGATCTTGTACCTTCAAATATGTGTTACCAGTGGTTTCAATCCAGTGAGGGCATTCTTATGAAATATGCGACTCACACGAGATATTTCATCAAGAACTTCCGTGAAAAAGTTCGCGGGGGAGGTCATGGCATCCCCCCCACACACCTCTGATCAATAAATATTGAGGTGGAGCACGAACGCTTGTGTGTTGCCATATATGTGAATAGACTTGAGTATAAACGTAAGTAGATATAAGACTGATGGTAATGCTGAAGATGAGTAGATAGGATGATAGGTCAGCAAAAGAAGGTGGAGCTCAGTCAGACTCACTCAAGAAATATATTTTGTGCTTAGGCTCACTCGGACTCAGACCCACTAATATTTTCCTCAACCGGACTCACTCAGACTCAACCTAACCAAAATATTACTCACCCGGAGTCACTCAGACTCACGGCTCGATCTAAGTCTGAGTGAGTCAACTTATGAGTGAATTTGCCGACCTATGCACACAATACAGGTGCCACACACGAGCGAGCCTATGCAGACAACTTATTCTGCCCTTGCCAACCGATAAAGGTAGAATTTAGGTAAAAGGCCAGTAATTCAGTGAATGATTCAAGAGAAATGCCACGACGACTCCTGAAAAGAAGCTCATCATTGTCGTCCGTTACGCATTCCTGAATGCACTCAAGGAACCGTCGCAAACACCAACTGTGGTGAAAGAACATACAAGTACATTCAGAGCTTCTTAAGCCAACGCACAGCGGAGTTGAAGATCGGAGAGCTCGAGACTCCTGCATACCAACCTCCCAACAAGGGCACGCCGCAAGGAGCAGTAATATCACCCACGCTCTTCAACGTAGCCATGGTCGGCCTTGCCAGAAAACTGCAGGAGGTAGAAGGGCTCCGACACGCCTTCTATGCAGACGACATGACACTTTGGACCACAATAGGATCACTCGCTGAAAAGGAAGAGCGCCTGCAAACTGCAGCTCACATCATCCAAGAATATGTCAGCCAGCGGGGTCTACAGTGCTCCCCAGAGAAATCTGAAATCTTACATGTATGGCGAAGCAGGACGTAACCACGCAGCCTCCACAGACCCGATCACAAAAGTTGAGGTATACCTCAATGGAAACCTCATACCAGAGAAACCATTGATCAGGATCCTGGGCATGTGGCTGCAGAAGTAACCAACGAGCCACCCACACCCTTAATGCTCCTCCAAACCAGCGTCAGGCTATATCACGCGTGATATCTCGGGTGACATCTAAGAAAAGAGGGATGAAGGAAGGAGACACCCTCGACTTGTTCGAAGCCTGGTGTAAGGCCGAATAACATATAGCCTACCTTATTAATATCACACAATCTGAGACCAGACGGGCCGACACCCTCTTGAGATGGCATTCTAGACTGCTCTCACGTCTGCCGACGAGTACATCCACTGAGAAATTGATGGCACGGGGCTTCATAACCCCTCAGCGAACTTGTTGAAGCCCTTCACGTCTCACAACACAGAGACTTGAGCGTACTCGCACGGGCCAGCAGGTCCTAAAAACCCTAGGATTCCAAGCCTCGACAACGAGAGCCCAGGAAACCTGTGAGATACCTCGTCATGTCCGGGAGGGCTATCACGTTGCCCCAATTCCACGCAACATGGACCCCAACCTACACAGCGGCAGAAGGAGAGCAAGGGCCCAATACTTCCAGAAAACCTATCGATTCCAAACTACAGCCCGTTTCACGGACGCTGCCATGTATGGCCACATAACCTCTGGAGCATCTGTCCGCCCTTGCAAGATCACAGAAGCCGAAGAACTGGCCATCGCACTTGCCATCCGCGAAGGCCTGCATGCAAACAAGCCGCTGACAATACTCACAGACTCCCAGCAGGCTGCAGGAACTTCCTGCAGGGCAGAATTGGTGTGCCTGCAGCACATGTCCTTGCACAAATACCAAGGGAAGGCAAGGACGACTCCTACATACAGAACGTCATATGGATACCAGGCCACTCTGGCATCACGGGTAACCTGCACGCCGACCGGGCAGCTCGAGGCTTCGTACACAACCGAGCGCTCCTTACATCGACTGCAGCGGACCCGGAGCCAGTTGACCTCCAGTATGCCACGATACTGAATTACCACAGAGGGCGACGCCTACGGTATCCACCACCTCATCAAAAGCTTGCGACGAAGGAGGCCACTGCATGGCGTAGACTCCAAACCGGAACCTACAAAAACTTACACACACTACACCGCATGCACCCCACATCTTACAGGGATGAATGCCCATGGTGCGGGGCCACACCAACCCTGTACCACATTACGTGGGAGTGCACACTACACGATCTCGAACACCACATGAACACCTCATGTGAGCAATGGGAGGGACTGCTGTCCAGCCCAGCCCTCGACGACCAGATCAGGCTCGTTCAGAGAGCAGAGCGGATGGCAAGAGCCAGCGGAGCCCTGGACTAAGGGCCCCGACCATCAGCAAGGCCCCTACGGGGGCAGTCCACAGGAGCTTTGCCTGTACATGAATAAAGTTTGTCATCATCATCATCAAGGAACCTGCGGTTAGGAGCAGGAAAAAACAAGTCTTCAACATTGATACTGAAGGCTAGGCAAGAGCTCGTGTCACACCCTCTCAGAAATTGAACCACTGCGCCTGAGTTTTCCGCTCTGAAAGGATCATGGATGGACAGCTGCTTCAAGTGGCTTTCTGAATACCTGGAAACATTTTTTTTCCCATGTATCTCTTTCCGTAATGATAGTCTGAAAAGGCATCTCAGGCTTGTGGGTCTTTATTGTGAAGAACAGGCTCAGTTCTGAACCCTGGCTCTTAGCAACCGAAGAGGACAATTTTTAAAAGTTAAGGTTCTGCAACAGGGTAACCGCCTTATCCTTGACCTTGGACGTCACAGAGGCATGCCACCGCCACAGTTCTGCACGACGGATGCCAACGGTATAGAGCTGTGGTTACGCGAATAATCGAGACAAATTTCGAGACAAATATACCGAATAATCAAGACAAATATGGTGCACTCGGAGCGTGCGGACACAGAATATTCTTGTGTGAATATTGCGTGTGTGTGTCCATGCGTTTTGAGTTGTCGATTAATTCGCCCTTGGGCTGCCAATTGCTAGATTCCTGGTTAGCTCAATTGGTAGAGCCACTGCCACAAAAAGGCAATGGTCCTGGGTTCAATCGCCAGACCAGGATGAATTTTTCAGCTACTAAGAACCGTTACTTCTGAGAAATCCGTACGGATTTCCTTGTGGCTTTGTGCTACAAATGAGTGGTTGTCAATTTCCTTTTCTTAGATAAATGGTCAACATTGCAAAAGGACTGAGACAAGCAACAAGGGACAACATGAGCACAGTCATCCATTTTTTTTTTTTCCTTTTTTAAACCGTGGTAGGCATCATCATTCCTTTTTCCATGTACGATTTCCATGTCACACGATGCAAGGTGCATTGTAGAGCCGTTAGGTCTCTACAATGCACTAAAATTCCACTGAGCATTACTAGAACCGAAAGACACACTTGCTTGTGCTTCACGCACAGCCGGCCAAATCTTTAACCATCGTGCCCAGCGGCAACTTTTTTGTGTGTCGGCGCCATATGATTGAATGAAGTAGCTAAACATTTTTCTGTGGGCATACACTTGCACTCACCCTTTCTGGAACTCAATTCAGTCATATTGCCAAGATACATAGAAAAAAATTGCCGCTCGTGAACGATAGTTCAAGATTTGGGCAACTGTACACTTGACTTGTGTTGGCTGAAAGCCATCACTTATTGCAAAAATGAACACAAGAGCGATAGTGGCTGCTATTGAGAATATGAATTGCATAGAGCATGCATTGGTTGTATTCTTTACCTCTGTGGTAAAAAATACAACTAATGCATGCTCTGTTGCTGCTATGAAAAGGACCCTCAGCACATAAATAGAGAGAGAGAGAATTTTGCCAGTCCGGAGATCTTTAACGTGCGCGACGTAGCATACACAGTTGAGAAAAAAGACAAATAATGAAGAAAGGAAGCACATAACGAGGGAAGTGTGCATCACTTTGCTGAGCAGTGCAATGATAAAACCCAAAATTTAAATACATTTTACAACAATGCGTCTTACAGTGTAGCACCAATAGAGAACATGACACATGCAGCATCAAGCGCCACTCCCTTTACAGCGTCACAAGGGTCTTCTGTGCTAACATTCAGGTGGCACACTATTAAATGCCACTTGCGTTAAATGACACTAAAGGCAAATGTTAAGTCGACGTTGATTGTTGAAATAGCGGTCCAGAAACCTCGTAGTACTACTTTTGTGCCAAGGAAGTGCTTATTTTGAAATAAAATCACGTTTTAGTGGTCTGCATCGCGTTAGCGCACTTCAAATCACCCGCCTGAAATCAGTCTCTCACACGTCACTGCTGCTGTGCTCAACGTTGCCCGCCTTTACTGCGCGGCGGCATGCACCATTCGGGCATCCGGCAACATCACATGCATGCGGCATTTTGTCGAACTTTCTGTCAGAGCGACTTTCACGAGCGCGCAAAACACACGCGGCAGTACGTGATACCGAAATACCACTGAGACACGACCGCATGAGCGAAGCAGGGCGCCGGGCGAGGCACAGTTTGGCGAAAACGGAACCTTTGAACCACGCGCGGCGTTCCCCATGGCAACTCCAAAGAGGTTTTTTCTTTTTTAGATGAATCAAACAGAAACGAACAAACAGCATTTTTTGTCTCTTGATGCACAGAAGGTTTTTTTTTATTTCAGCTAGTTTGATTACTAGTGATTAATTGTAGGCAGACTCTGATACGTCATCAGGATCATTTTGAAAATTTGCCGCTCGTGGCGTTCATCGTGTGATACATTTAGCTTAATTTCTTGGTAAGTAGGGCACTGCTGTTGATATTATGCCGTTTTAGATGTCTACTTGAGCTTTCACTCTGACATAAATTGTTATTTGCCTTATGTCCCTTTAACATACACTAACACCCCTAGGAACTACAGTACTATGCAGTCTAATATGCACTGGCATGTGTTTGCAACTGTCACAATCACAAGCCCAGCTTTGATTAGCAGGATGAGGTGCCAGGGAAATTTGAAAAAAAGATTACCGCATTTACTCGAATCTAGGCCACCCTTGATTGTAGGCCGACCCCCAAAATTCGCAAGGCAGAAAAAAAAAAAAAAAAAAAAAAACTAACCCCTGGGACTCAATCTAAGCCGACCCCCCCCCCCCCCTTCGCACATCGTTTTGTCGAAAAAAAAAAAAAAAACATCGCCTTAGGTTTGAGTAAATACGGTTCTATTGGGTGAAGTTTGATTGAAAGAAGTTTCACACATACAGTTTTTTTTTTTTGTCAGCACGGCATGTACAACTCAAAGACCAAAATTCATTCAACTCCACAAAACAGGAAAACTCCAGGTGCGAAATGAAATGGTTGAAACGATAATTATGAAACAATACCTAAGTCAGGCCTTT
>NC_051176.1:63418850-63451292 GCF_013339695.2 Rhipicephalus sanguineus
TTGGGCTTTGTGCTACAACGAGTGGTTGTGAATTTCCTCTTCTTAGATTAACGGTCAACCTTGCAAAAGGACTGAGACAAGCAACAAGGGACAACATGAGCACAGTCATCCATTTTTTTTTCCTTTTTTAAACCGTGGTAGGCATCATCATTCCTTTTGCCATGTACGATTTCCATGTCACACGATGCAAGGTGCATTGTAGAGCCGTTAGGTCTCTACAATGCACTAAAATTACACTGAGCATTACTAGAACCGAGACACACTTGCTTGTGCGCCACGCACAGCCGGCCAAATCTTTAACTATGGTGCCCAGTGGCAACATTTTTGTGTGTCGGCGCCATATGATTGAACGAAGTAGCTAAACATTTTTCTGTGGGCATGCACTTGCACTCACCCTTTCTGGAACTTAATTCAGTCATATTGCCAAGATACATAGAAAAAATTGCCGCTCGTGAACGATAGTAAAGATTTGGGCAACTGTACACTTGATTTGTGTTGGCTGAAAACCATCACTTATTGCAAAAATGAACACGAGAGCGATAGTGCTACTATTGAGAATATGTATTGCATAGAGCATGCACTGGTTGTATTCTTTACCTCTGTGGTAAAAAATCCAACTAATGCATGCTCTGTTGCTGCTATGAAAGGGACCCTCAGCACATATATATAGAGAGAGAGAATTTTGCCAGTCCATACACAGTTGAGAAAAAAGACAATGAAGAAAGGAAGCACATAATGAGGGAAGTGTGCATCACTTTGCTGAGCAGTGCAATGATAAAACCCAAAACTTAAATACATTTTACAACAATGCGTCTTACAGAGTAGCACCAATAGAGAACACCACGGCACATGCAGCATGAAGCGACACTCCCTTTACAGCACCACAAGGGTCTTCTATGCTAACATTCAGGTGGTACACTATTAAATGCCACTTGCGTTAAATGACACTAAAGGCAAATATTAAGTCGACGTTGATTGTTGAAATAGCAGTCCAGAAACCTCGTAGTGCTACTTTTGTGCCAAGGAAGTGCTTATTTTGAAATAAAATCATGTTTTAGTGGTCTGCATCGCGTTAGCGCACTTCAAATCACCCGCCTGAAATCAGTCTTTCACACGTCACTGCTGCCGTGCCCAACGTTGCCCGCCTTTACGGTGCGGCGGCGTGTACTGGCGGCATGCACCATTCGGGCATCCAGCAACATCACATGCATGCGGCATTTTGTCGAACTTTCTATCAGCGCGACTTTCACGAGTGCGCAAAACACACGCGGCAGTACGCGATACCGAAATACCACTGAGACGCGACCGCGTGATCGAAGCAGGGCGCCGGGCGAAGCGCAGTTCGGTGAAAACGGAACCTTTGAACCACCTGCGCCATTCCCCATGGCAACGCCAAAGAAATTCTTTTTTCCATGAATCAAACAGAAACGAACAAACAGCATTTTATTACGTCTCTTGATGCACAGAAGTTTTTTTTTATTGCAGCTAGTTTGATTACTAGTGATTAATTGTAGGCAGACTCTCATACGTCATCGGGATCATTTTGAAAATTTGCCGCTCGTGGCTCTCATCGTGTGATACATTTAGCTTAATTTCTCGGTAAGTAGGGCACTGCTGTTCATATTATTGCCGTTTTAGACGTCATACATTGAGCTTTCACTCTGACAAGTTGTTATTTGCCTTTAGTATCCCTCTAAGCACGTAATAGGGGGGAGTACTATGTAGTCTAATATGCACTGGCATGTGTTTGCAACTGTCACAATCACAAGCCCAAGCTTTGATTATCAGAATGATGTGCCAGGGAAATTTGAAAAAAAATTACCATATTTACTCGAATCTAGGCCGCCCTTGATTGTAGGCCAACCCCAAAATTCACAAGGCCAGAAAAAAACAAAACAAAACAAAAAAACGTAACCTTGGTACTCGAATCTAAGCCCCCCCCCCCCCTTTGCACATTGTTTTTTCGAAGAAAAAAAAAAAAAATGTCGGCTTAGATTTGAGTAAATACGGTTCTTCTGGGTCAAGTTTGATTGAAAGAAGTTTCATACATATGAGTTTTTTTTTTTCATGTCAGCACGGCAATGTGCTGAAAATTCATGCAACCTCCCACAAAAACAGGAAAACTCACAGGTGCGAAATGAAATGGTTGAAACGATAATTCCTAAAACAATACCTAAGTCAGCCTTTGGAAACCGCCGGAACTGGAAGTTTTTTTCGGGAAAGATGCCTTGCCAGTTTTTCACCATTTCCAGACGCATTTTCGCGGTGGCAGCCCGGAACCGCTGCTTTGCCTCTGTTCCACCACATGGTTTTCTTCGCACCTTCAGCTCGTGCCAGGCCTGAAAGCATCAAATTACAACATTTTAAACAGCAAGGGCTTTTTCGGTTTCATGTGGTTCCAAAGCAGCTTGAGAGATGCCATAGTGGAGGGCTCCAGATAATTTCCACCACATAGAGTTCCTTGCATTTTTCATAACTACAAGTAACAGAAGACCATCTACCTTTAACCACGATATAATGGAGAACACTTATCCGCAATATTAATACAACGAAGTTTGCAATAAACTGAACTTTATGTTGGTGCCAAAGGTTGGATCTTTCAGTTACATTTGGCTTCTTAAAATATGTTTTTTTTAATTGTGAACCGGAGAGCAACTTTCATAGCTGAGCAGCGCCATTTTTCAGTGGCTGGGGTGCCATAGAATTGTAATGGCTGCGCAGCACAAACATGGACAAGAAGGAAAAAAAAAGACATCACGAGTGCAAGTTCACGGCTGGTTCATTAAAAAAGACTAGATGCACAGGTGTTACTGTTGGCGTGATGTAGGTGTCTTCTTTATATCTTGGTGCTTTTTCTTTTGCTGTTGGTGGTGGTTTCAGCATAGTTGAAGTTCAAGTCCATCACCAGGGTGCGTCTGCGTTAAGGCAGATACATGTGCCTTTTCTAATAAACCAGTTATGAGCTTGTGCTCGTGATGTCCTTTTCTTTCTCGTCCATGTTTGCACTACGCAGCCAATGGTGACTCAGTGCACACTCTCCCAACTGTCAGTACTTGTGCTGTAGGAGCAACATTTAAAGGTTGATGAAAGCGGATGCTGAGGAAGGAAACGGACATTGACAGGAAAGACAGCATACCGTGCGCTCACTGCCGCTAGAGTGGTGGAGAAGGAGAGCACACAGGCATTCTACCGCATTGTATTTCTGGTGTTGTGCACTCTACACAGCAGTACAGTTCCACATTTGGCTCCGTTAACCTCTTGCATCAGCCCCCTACTTGGTGTTATCGTTGTTGCCATGTGGCAAGTGACAAGCAGCCACAGAGGCAGTGGTAAAAACGCAACAACTTCCCACTAACCTTGCAAGTGACCTCAATCATACAGAAAACGGATGTCACTGATAAGGCTAGTTCTTGTTGGTGATTTTGATCAGTGAGAAAAATGATGTCACCACTTGCAAGAGTTATCACTGAGCTCATTCCTCATGATTCCGGAGTCAAAAGAAGCTATTCTGAACTTGCGGAAGAAAGGAATAAATTCTAAACAAGAGCAACCGGAACTAACAGGAGCTTTTACTGCAAACAAAAGCTTTTTCAGTCAGTGTACTGCCGCAGAATGTTTTTAACTAGCCAAGAGTTTTTTTTTTTTTCAAGCTACTCACAGTTATTTGCTGCACCACTACCAACTCCATAAAATTATGTGGGTGTTCTGTAATAAAACTGACTTGCAAGACTTCTGTTGAACCAATGCATAATGGTGACCAAAATTTAAGACAGTGTAATGGATCTTGCTCAATTTTTCACACATAATGCCAGCATGTGATGCTGCAAGGTAAAAAATGAGGTCACCGCAAACAAGGGTGGCATAATCTGGGTTGCTGCCTTGCTGCTTTCATTTTGAAGAGGAGCTCTTTTGCCTTCGTGGCAGGCTTGCGATGGGCTTAGACATTCCATGTTCACTGGACTGAGTAGAGAGCAGTGTCTTCAGCACTGAGCAATGCATAAGGCTTTGGTGGGAGCAGCAGTGGCAGAATATGCACTCACACTGATCACCACTTCATTGTACCTGCATTCTTTTGGCTTTTGCATGCCATAAGGGGTATTCACACGAATATCGAAAGTTTCGAATATTCTCGAAATCATTCGAAATATTCGTTTCGATTCGAAAATCGATTCGATGGATACTTCGGAAAAATTCGGATTGCAGATAAAATAACACTTGACACCAATACGTAAGTACCACACGATTCTGCCTGCGAATGTAGTGGGCGCGTGCACCCCCCCACGCCTCCTTGGCGGGACTGGACACCCACGGGGACCACCTTTTCTGGCCCGACAGGACAAAGGGGGGGTCGAAACATCATGTTCATTTTCTTCATGTCGCAGTGCCACTGCGTGACGTGTATACCTGCAGCTGCTAGGCTTTAATGACGCGATCGATATTCGATATATTCGTGGATATTCGTATTCCAAGATATTCACACCCCTAGTTTACGTGCATCAAGTAAAAACAAAACGGGGATCTTTTCCCCGACAGGACAAACGAAACCAGTTCTTGTCGCAGCCACTGCGGACGATACCGCAGCTGCTATTGACGCGATCATAGATAGTGCCCAAGCAGTTTCACGTGCATCAAGTAAAAACAAAACAAGCTTTGTACACAGCCGCCGAATACTTCGTCGCCAACAACGCTGTTGTGGATGGCGACCCCACCTTTCTGGAACCCCACGGCCAAGGTGGTGGTAAAAGCAAACAGGTATGAAGCCTAATGAAGTGTTCTGAAGTTCCTGTCATTACCATGGTTGGTTTGCTCTGATGATGATGGCAACTGTGGACTGCGGCGCCTCGTTTCAGTTGTTTGCGAATGCCGTTTTGGCTCCGTCCCGCTTGGGCACTTCGAAGATTGTCCGAATTAATCGGGTTGCGGCCAAATATGACCAAAATAACGAGAGCTTGCTGCCATTAAACAATGCATATGCTTGCTTGCTAGGACTAGAGAACAAGTCTGAATGAACAAGCTTTTACTACACCCCAGAACAAACAATGTAACACTGAGGGAGAAGAGCAGGAAGACCGGTGGGGATGCTATTTCTCCTCCCTCCTGAGTCTTGTTTCCCTCGCTGCCATTACTCTTCTGCTCAGTGCACTGCATGGCACCACCTGTATTTGGGGAAGGTGTCTTTCTTTTTCAAGAGGAATTGAGGGTTTACAGCGCTGCACCACCTTTTCAGGGGGTGGGGGGATCAGTTGAGAAAGGGTTCGGGGATCCTCTAAGATGTGTTGATTCTTCGGCAGCCATGCCACCTGCCCACCACCAAGCCCAATGAGGGGATGCTTACAAGACGCGAAGGAAAGCCAGACGCCAGCTGTAGCATAGCCACTATAACCAAAAAAATATGGTGTAGCCAAGGTTGGGTACCCACACAAGGTTAACCCTTGCTGTGAGGAAACTTTGAAGTAAACTGAAGAGAGAAGAATACTGGAAAGATTAAAAGTAATAGTACAAGACAAAGATATAGGAGGGGGGGGGGGGGAGGAGGAGGGAGAGAGAGAGAGAGAGAAGAGAGAGAGAGAGAGAGAGAGAGGAAAAGGCGACTGTAGATTTCCCTTGGGTGGGTCAGCCCAGGGGTGCTGTGTATGTGAAGAAAGGGCCAAAGAGGAGTGCTGCATTTACCGGGTGGCCTCAAAGGTCAAAGGTCCAATATCCGAGCATTGGCTCAACCCCCAGCATCCCTCTTTCACCAGATATGGCTTAGCGATGCACTGCTAGGTGTGGGAGGGAGTTGAACCCCACCCCATTAGCTCAGGTCTGTGGTGTCGCTACACAGCAAATGCCTGCCTAAGAAGACGTCCCAGTGGGGCAAGACTGGAAGGACTACAGAAAGCATGACGGACGACAAAAATACAAATGCATAAACATGCTTCCACAAGATGACGTGTCATGGCATAATTAATGTAAGTAACACAAGGCCATACATACCAGCCTAAGAACAAGTTACCCATTTACAAGATGTGCAGGACTACTCCTAGAATTTGAGAAATGGGATGTGCTGTTGAAACAGCACGTTTTCCTTGAGCTACGTGTCAACACAAACGTTTTTTTTTTTGCAGCCTTCCAGATGACATCTGGAAGGCTGCACATAGGCACTGTGATACCTACAAAAAGAAAAGTTGCAGTGGCTTAGCTCGGCTATGCCAGGATAACATAGTGTTAGCAAAGGTTCAGCCGATTATTCTTAGCTTTCCTGATTGCCTAGGATTAGCTTGATTGTCATGCTTACTGCTGCTCCAATGACACACACACGGTATACGTATTATGTGGCACATGTATATTTATTTTGCCAGGCAACTACTTCGGGATCCGATGAGTTCAGCTCCCTCGCTCTTCTGCGCCGTTGAGCAGCATTTGCGCTCTCCTTCTCCATGGCTATACCACACTGGCAAATGCCAGTCAGAGGCGCTATCAAGCGGCTCCAGCGCAGTGTCAGACGGCGACTGCACAGTGAAGGCGAATAGCTGCGCGCACGCCGGCGCCAATGCATCTGCCACGGCTACGACGTCACTCCTCTGGAAAGCGCAGACCGGCGGCGGCGGATTGCGTGGGAGGTGCCGGCTCCGGCGCGTGACATCACTGATCCTCGCGCATGCACAGCACGGCTCTGGAGGAGCCACGCGAAATTGGCTCAGCTAGGCCAGTGTAGCTAACGCTACAAAAAGCAGATATGTCACCAAACACATTTGTGACAGTGGCCACAAAACCTATTGCATACAACATGACTGTTGTGCTAACATGAGTGTTGAATAACTCAACTGTGCAGCTAACAGTTTCAAGCTAAATACAACAACATGCAAAAAAACACAAAGCACTACTATTTCTACTGTAGGGAGAGAAGACACCTGGCAAACTGATGCTAATGCATTGACTTGCGAGGTGTTTTGATTCAGCTATAACCTGCAATGCCAGTATGGTACAGTGACAAACAACTGCGACCTAAAGGCACGACACACCTCCATTGTGTCGTGCCTTCAGAGGTGTATGACATGCACCTGCTACACCAATGAGTATGACAATGAAGGCACAAGATACCTGGAACAGGGCAAAGTCCTCCGCAGGTGTGACAGATGAGCCATTGCCGTGCTTCCAAAGCAGCTGGAAGATTCCGGATTCTCTGTCAAGCCAGCGAAGCCGCTCGCCAAATGTGCCCAACTCCAAGTGTTGGAACAGGAACTGGAAAAGCTTGCCCGTGAAGCGCCTGGGCATCTGCAGGCCGTCAAGGACGAAACTTCGACACCTGTGGTTAGATGTACGTTTCATGGTCAAAACAAGCAATAAAAAAAGTCATGAAAACTTTCACAAGTCAGGTTACAGTGGGCTCCATCTAAATTGAGCTTTATTAGCTCATTTTTTGGATCTGAGCAGTGCAGGGAGCTTTCTACTGACACAATTAAAAAAACAAACAAACAAACAAAAAACTGGTAATTGCAATAAAAGTCGTGTTAAATTTCTGTTGCGTCGGTGCGCATGTGGGCGACAGTACGTGCGTGTGTGACAGGACTGACGTCATCATTATCGCGATTACTGCCGGTATAAAAGGTAGCCAACTTATGTTCACTCTTTCTTTGTACCTGCTCCTGTCGATAAACCCTTGTTCATGTGTAAGCCTAGGTGTTGTGCCAAGTCCACTGAGGTCACAACAATTTCCTCTACAGTTCTTTGTGAACTCTTTCATTTATTAAGAGAACTTCTTGATGGGCAAGTTGGTATTTGTTCATATTATAACTGATTTAGGTGCTAAACACATACAAAATGCTAGAGAAGATGATAAAATATGCTGAATGGTGCATTTAAAGGGGGCCTGCAACACTTTTTCAACATGGTCAGAAAATGCTACCAATCTGTAATCGAGGCTCCTGAGAACAAGTGAACCAAACATTACAGCGCAGTGCACGGCCAGGAATTTACAATTACTTGTCAAAGTTGGATTGAAATCACTCTCGCTCTTACCTTGACAAATGATGCCATAAACCCAAATGACCGCGCCATAAACTCAAAGTCCATGGCCATTGGCTGATTTGAGCATCGTGAGCTACACAGTTACCGCGGCTGCCGCAGGATGCCATAACATACCCCCGCGCGCACTCGCGATCACATTGAACGTAAGCCGTGCGTTTGAAAAAAAGAAAAAGAAAAGAAAGTGCTCAAGGTCACGAACGAACGGACATAGCTTCTTACCCCCTTGTCATCACTTCCCTGTGTAGCTTTCAGCGCGCTCGCTGGTACGAAAGGGGAGAGAAAGCGCTTTAAGCGTGTGACAAATCTCTGTAACTCCATTCGTACTTGACAGACTCTAAAAATGTTTGCAGCAGTCAATTCGTGAGGCAACAAACTCCTTTAATGAAGCCATTCGATGATTACTAGGAAAAGTGTTGCAGGGCAGCCCCCTTAAGCATCAGAAAGCGCATTCCAGCAACAGGCTATTAATGCCTGTATGTCACAGCATCAGTTGTCGTTATAACAAAATGGTGGAATGAGTTTTATCATGAAAATAAAACGCGGTTTCCTGGGCAGGTGCTTTCCCTTTCCAGCCTTCAATGAGTTGACTGCCACTTCTTGAGTATGAGTAGACAACACTGTGAGCAGTATTCTGTGAATATACATAACCTAGTGCACGCATTGCCATCGCATACAGTATGACACAGCATGCCAGTACGCGACTACTTTATTTTTGCTTCTGCTTATTCTTTTCTAGCATTACTGGTAGCAGTAAGCTGTTTTGCTAAACCATCTCCACTGTGCTTAGATGTCACAAGCTCGTAAAAAGCTGCAGATATTGAAGTCTGTCCCACGTACACTTAAGTCAACAGTATTGACGACAGAAGCTACTTGGAAACACAACTGCACAAGGCTACAAATAACCAGGGTCATTATGTCAATGCTAATAATACTCCACTATTTACTTTTTCAACCATTTAATGTATATCATAATGTAAAAATACATGCCATGATAACCTTCTCGGGCAGCGAAGCAAAGCACGAACGGCTCTACCAAGAACGCCTAAACAATCAAAATAAAGGGTACATCAACATTTATGTAAATAAACAATGATATCTGCCACTCTATTATAGCATGAGATAAACGCTAAGAGGCTTGCTAAATGTTACTGGTACCTAAAATCCAAACCAGGACTAGAAAAGGATTGTCAATGCCTTTTCCCAGTTTCAAAACAACCCATGCATTCAACCTACTGGGGAGACGATATTTCAAAACTTGACACATTTCAGTCATGGAGTACTTGAGCATAAGAGTGATGAAAATGATTCCATTAGGGCACCAACCTTTCATTCGCCATGTATTTCTTTAATGCTTGACTAGGCTCCATATGAAATTTCGATTATGCATCAGATACTAAGATGATGATGATCATTTGCTGCTTTACCCTTCGTAACGAGCACATGTGCTAGACTCAGTGGAAAAATTTCAGCGTATTGCCAAGGTAGGATGCATGCTGGTCACTTTGGAGGGCAACGGCCATTTCGCATCTGGGTTGTCTTGTGTGTTACTAGGATGCGTTGGGAAGAGACTAATCTTTCTGCCTTAATGCCGTGTTACGCTCGGCGAAACTGAAAGATATGTGTGTTTTTCTTCAAGAGGATATTAAAAGTGATTTCGAGTCATCGATGGTTATGAATGGACTGCGTGGTAAGTGGCGTAACTGTGAATGAAATGTGCGATGATTGTTGCCACGTGCTTGCAAGCTCTCTGCATGGCTTCATCTGTCTCATTTTGTGTCACGTGTGTGTTTGCAAGGTTGAGACTATAAACATAGTTGCATGCACTCAGTTACTTGTGTAAGATGCCATTCACTTGGACACTAGGCGAATCTTGAGTATTTGTGCTAGCTTTACAGTCTATTGAATGTGCAGTCAGTGTTATGGTTGAATTAGTAGTGCTCGATTGTGTCCTTCGACTCTTCATTGAAGCATACCTTGCTTGCACACCTTGCATGCTGTTCAGCTGGTTGATATGTATAATCAGAGTGGCGTGTGTTCAATAATTGCAACTTACAGGCCACGTATCTAGTCCTTGGGTTGGAATGACAGCAGCCGAATGTATGGGCAAATCGGCGTGGTGGCTAGTGGAACAGTTTATTTGAGAATGTGTTGTCATTTTCTCACTGGATTTGTAGAAAAACAGGCCATTAAAATGGTGTCTGACAGCACTTGATTCACGCGAGAGGTGGCATGTTTTGAAAAACAGTGGACACAGGTAAATGTGTATTTATTACAATGGTGTCATTTTATTTCCGCAGGTGGCGGGATCGAATCCCGGCCGCATTTTCGATGGAGGCGAAAATGCTTGTGGCCTGTGCACTTAGACTTAGGTGCACATTGAAGAACCCCAGGTGGTCAAAATTTCTGGAGCCCTCCACTACAGCGTCCCTCATATCTATATCGTGGTTCTCACGTTCCGAGAAACCGCGACCACCGCAACGAGCAGGCTCGCATTTCACGGTAGCTGCAGACAGCCGGGGGATGGGTCCGCGCCGGCCGCTGCCCCACGATCCTTTCTTCTAGTCTTTAGTTCTTTGTTGTCAGCCCGCACTAGCTGTGCGCCCGCATTCGAAGAGCAAACAGCATCGAAGTACCGCCACTGGGAGAAGGGTGCACGCAGCTTTGCCGTGTTGAATACGATTCAAGCTGCGAGCAGTGCGACGAGGCGGTGTATCGGAGTGTGGGTCGAAACCCATATCAGCTGTCATTCGTTCCAAACGCGCACGCAGGTTTGCGTCCATGGTTGGCAGAGCGGTGAAAACACTACGGCAGTTCGAGGTGCACACCCAACATTACCAAACCGACTCGCAGTTTTCAAGCACGCGCGATACACGGCGCGATGGGCTCCACTCGACGACGACCATGCAAGCCGACTGGAAGTGGTGCCACGTGGTTGCGCCGAGACGCCAGAGAGAAAAAAATGAAGAAAAAGAAATGCCGCCGGCGCTGACGTAACTCTTCGGTGCCTCCTCGCATTTCCGCCCTCCCTCCCTTCACGCCCCAATCATAGTCGTGGTTTTGGGATGCTAAACCCAGCAATTATTATTATATAATTAATTTTATTTCCTATTTCTTGTCTCCTAAATATTCACAACCTCTCAGTGTATTTCAAGATGTTTTACTGTGTTCTGAGCAGAGTTGTAAGTAATGCATTACAAGTAATCGATTACTTGTGATCAATTGCATTTGCTTGTAATTATGTAATAAATCGGTTACTTTTTTGAAACTGCAACATTCTGGGTAATTCAATTACATTTTCTTGTAATTGATTACCAGTAATCAATTACTTTTCTTTTCCAAAATAAAGTTGTAACCAGTCTTCCCCAGCAGTTCTCGTCCCGAAATATATGGGAACGCTCTGTATGGACACCCTGTCCTGTTAGCGGTGGAGGGGGGGTCCCTACAGAGCCTATTTTTTTCCCATTTTCCTTGGCCTTACCTGCAACGCCTCACCCGAGTGCCAGCAACAGCGAAGCGCGACGCTCCATAGAGGACATGGACACTATAGCATCGAAGCACTGCGCAACTACGAGCAAGGTGTTCCTACATTATAATACCGTTCTTCCCTTCAGTGCATGTATTGAGAGAGTGTTCAGTGTTGCAGCCGACCTCTTAACGAGAAAACGTGGAAGAACCAGCGACAACAACTTTGAAAAACAACTGTTAAAAGTTAACAATGTACCACACTATATCACAAAAGCCACACTAAGCCCTCCAGCCTACTCTCTACCATGCAAGCCACGGTAGTTTGTTGTAGTTTGAGTAAACTTATGTTATTGTGTTACGGCAATAAAATTTTGAAGGAAATTACATTTCTGTAGTTGCTCAGTTACTTTTCTGGGGCTGTAATTGATTGCTGTAATCAATTATGTTTTCAAGGAAGTAATTGTAATTGTAATCGGTTACTTGCTTTCTGTAACGTGTACAAGCCTTTTGAGAAACTGTTTTCTTGTTGACGATGCCAGCGTGTAAACAGGGGTGCGTTTCTGCACTTCCTTTAATTTCAACTTTTTTTTCATCATCCACTCATATTAAAGGTTCCTCGGTAAATTGCTTGATGTGGTTTTGCTCACAAATTACATAGTCCGGCAATTTTCAAAGCACATGTTAAACCAAAACAGTATGTATATAGACCTGGGGCTCTCAGTTAAAACACATTATGAACAGAAACAGTCTTTGTTTAATCGACATGTTTATCTGATCAGTTGGAGTATGTGAAAGGCTACAAGATTTGGATGAAAAGGGAAAAACAAAAACACTTGGGCCGTGAAATTCACGTTTTCTTTTTATGTTACGTAACTATGCAAACTGGCACAAGAAAAATAGTAATTGACAGTGAACATGCATAACATTTTTTGCTGTGACAATTTCTCCCCGACTTAGCAGCATTATACAGGTACGCTTGGTGCAATACAAAGTGACAGTACCATTTCTGTGGAATAAGTACAATTAATAACACTGTTTGATACCAAGTCTATTACCAGAGTTTCATGCACAATCTATGAGCCCCATTTCAGCTGTGCGCATTGCAAGTAATCATGCCGCAACTGTTTCAAGGTGTACCAGTAAACGGCTAGTAATTCAATAAATCTATTTCTCTTTCGTGCGTGACACACTTTCTCGAAATGTATGCATGATCTGTTAAACAGATAGAGAGCCAAACAAATTTGATGGGTATGTAGTACGTCGTTTTCAATATAACGCTGAGCAGAATAAACCAAAAAGGTGAAGTATCCTGTCACATGAGAGCTTGTACAGCAAACTTGGCGTAGGTTACTACAAAAATGAGTGTTCTTCAAGGGGGCAAATTGCTTGCAGCCAACTCTATGCAGCAACACTGATCATTGTTATTTGAAGTTTTTTCTTGCATGGAATGCAAGAAAAAAAGAAAGATTCCTGATTACATTACGTTGCTGCTGAGGTACTTTCTGGCATCTGGAGGACAAGTTTAGAAAAGTGACGAAGCCCTCCTAGGGACTGTGGTACTGCTAGATGTCCGGCCATACTGTGCATTCAACGCACGCACACCTAAAGTGCTTGGAAGGGATACAGCAGTGAGAGGTCACGTGACCCAAGTAAGCCAATCGCATCAGTGGCAGTGCGAGGAAAACAGGTCCCATAATCTGAAAATTTTCCAGCGAATAACATGTTCCATTGTAATGCACCATCTGGTGAGTGTTCACTCATTGTAAGGGGCCTTTCAAACCTGCTATTTTGCTTTATTTGATAATAAACCTTCGAGGTTTGTATACACCAGCATGGCCTTACTCGAGTAGGCTCATGCAATACACTTGCGCCAGTGGTCTTGTCATCAGCTTTGAAATCATGGCAAGGCCATTGGAGTCATTACACAATTACTCGGAACCGTTACCATCCCTGCCAATTACAGAAGAAAACACTAAGGAAACAGGGCAATCCTTCATTGCTGCTGACAGTCTTGAATTCTTAAACAGAAATTATTCTCAACTTGACCCAAGCGTGGACCCAAACACAGGATCAAAGGACATTGAGAGATGACTGTCAATGTCCTTTGAACCCTTGTAAGCGAGAACATGGGTTATAAGGTATACCATAGTGGGACAACGCTTTTGAGTGGACTCAGAAGAGGTGCCCAGTACACATCTACCATCCCACGTAGCCGCGATAAAAACATTCCACTGACACCGACAGGAACGACATACACCGTCACCGCATTCTTTCTTGCGCAGGCAGAAAAGCATAACACGGCTGCACGCAATCAATGCAAGCGATTTCAGCTGCAGACAAAAAATTAGGCATTACGTCGACCCACGTATCGCATATGAATATAAAAAATACGGCGCTCGTTATCTAAGATCATTCTGCTTACACGTGTTCATTACAAGGCGCACTGCGCTGAGCGCCTTGGAGCAAGAATTGGCGCCGTTCGATTGAGTGCAAATGAAAACAACAAGGTAGGCGTTCGTTATCTAAACAAGCACGTTCAGCTCACGCTTACACAACACAGTTGCACAACATTCGTCGTCAGCCGAAGTCACGGCAGTCCTTCGATGGCACTTGAAGGTCCCTGGTCATAATAATACAACGCAGACACGAACTGCTAGTGACAGAACCTGCGTCGGCGCACATGTCCAAAGAAATGTAAAAATAAACAAATCGGTGACCATAGCCACACGTGCTCTCACACCACTTTCACACAACCGTGGTGGAGCCATGCTTGCAGGTCTGTCAACACACACCTGCAATTGCCCGCAACCGTCATTAACTACAGCTACCACGTCTCTTAGAACGTGGAAATATCAACAATTTATAAACATATATATAACCCAACACACACATGCTGCATTCCTGCAGTGATGCTCACATAACTTTACCGTTGTGGTGTCGTTGTTAAGTGTGAGCACGGCAGGAAATCAAACGCCTCGCCGCAGTACGACCTTTGCCATGCAAGATAACAAAAAACGACCCACTAACTTACTTCCAAGGCGAGAGCGGTTCCTTCTCGATCGCTATTTTGTCTCAACGACGTATTTTTGCGGGCGAAAGTCGAGATAGCCACATGCGAAAAATGTTTTTTTGAGCCGAGCTGATTCGGTTGATCGGCGATATCAAGCGCATCTGGGCTCCATGACGTCACGACAATTCGCAATTCTACACTAATCTCGTACAGAACCACTTGCAATAAATAATTCAACTTATGAAAAAAAAGCAATGTTTATTAATTATTGCAAATGCGCCGTCGGCGTATGGCGTCCTGGTGGCGTGCCGCGCTGCGTACCACCTTTGCGGCCAGGCTGGTTTCCGTCACACTTTTCGCGCGCACTGGCACATATTTTACTTTTGACGCGCTTCCCGAACGCGCTGGGAGATCATATGGTCGAATGTCACAGTTGCATGCGCGCTGCCTTGGGGAGGTTCGCGACGCTGCAGACTTGGGCAGGCGTTTATCTGGCGATTAAGTGATTAAGTCAGTGGCCCGAAAAGCTCCCGCACCGTTATCAGGCGAATGCGCTGCTTCGCGACTCTTTCAGCCACTTCACGTCGCACTCTCCGCCCGTGCATCGTAGTAGCCGACTGGCCGCGCGCTTCTTGAACAACTATGTGTGACAAACTGAAAGTCAACCAAGCCTGCGTCACCGTACACTCTGCTTACTCGTTCCCTCTTGATCTCTACGCGCAAACGTCGGAATGCTACGGGGTGAGTTGCTCTCTCGTATTTTCTGTCGACGTTTGTGTGCTGTTTTCGCACCGCTACAAATAAGTGTCGACATTTCTCGGACGATGGCTCATTTGCTCGCTGGCTGACCCTGTTTCAGCCGACCGCACTTGCCCAAACCCCACTCAGCTTCACTTGTTTTCCAGGCGGCGGCGTTGAAACTTGCATCTTCGAAATGCCGAGCATCTCAGGAGCTCTTTTTCTTGTGCGATTCGTAGGAATTTGCAAGGGGTCTGGAAACTTCACGACCGAACACCGCTTAATCGAGAAGGGATCGCGAACGAAGCACAGTCCGTGGTACTGCGATCCGAGATCAATCGCGGCGGACCACATGATTCTGCATGCCCGTGATAGCGGTCTTGAGATAAACAGGGTCCCTCTGTATGTTCTTCGTATCTCTAGTTTCATGCTTGTTGTGAGGTTCCCCACGTTGTCAGTTACCGCCCACTGCACCTGCGCTCGGAACAACTCCCGTCAGCTTCAGAACTCCAAATTGTGGAATGAAACAGTGGGTCCATTTTTAGTTCTTCCTGGAATTTGTCTAGCAACACACTGCAAACGGAGGTTATTTTCCGCGTTTTCTCTTGGTTAGAATTTGCCCTCAAGTGTGATGATGAAACTTCCCCTTCTCACAGTTCCCGCTATAAGGAGATGCACTGTTTTTGCTGAGGAGTTTGCACTGTTGTAATGCAGTTTGTGTGTAGTTGGGGTTCTCCAACTACTTACATGCGTTTCATTCCACTAAACTTTGCTGTCATCCGTCACCTTCAAAACATCTTCATCAGCTACAAGTTGGTACAAAGCCAGTCTGTTTGCTTAATCAGCCTCTTTTCCAGAATCTTGTCAGACGAGGATCACGCTCGTTCAAGATGTCAAAAAGGAGGTGTTTACCCTCGGACTGCAGCAGTATTCGTGGTTGATTGCGTTTTAGTGCATAACTTTCAGTAAATTTAAATTAAACTGACAGCACACCTATCTTTTCAGTGATGTGCTGCTATGTCATGCAGAAGTAAATGCATCTGCTAAAGTCAAAGGAAATGGTGCACTATACACATAGTTCTAAAAAAAAAGGAACTTTATCCCATTATACTGTGACAGTCAACTGCACCAAGCATTACAGTCTTGACTATCCAAGGTATTCGCACCTCTCCTCTACAGAGCAATAATATACTCGTTTTGTGTAACAAAGGTCGTAGACATAAAACCTGGCATGCCTCAGGGCGTTCCAAGTAATTTTCTATTAAAGGCCCCTGCCACACAAGCACTTTCAACTGCTGTTAAGTTAAATTGTAGCTGTAGTTTAATTGACCAGCTGTTTACACAGCATTTGCCACCCTCAGTTTTAGGTCATGTGAAAGTGATTTGTAACCATCTGTAAATGCTCAAAGATGCTTTCTATAGATTTTTCTGCAAATAAGTTATAACAAAGTAATTATTCTATGGTACAAGTTGCTTCTGATTGGTTTTAATTTTGTTATTTCTTTTTAAAGTATCACAGCCAGTTTAATTGTGAAGACAGTACATAATTCTCCACTGGTTTCTTTGTGTACACGCGTGTTTTAAAATATGTCGATGCTCCATTTTGCCATGTGTGTGGTTCAACTTCATTGTTTCCCAGATTTAATCCAGTGTCTGGGTCACCGGTTGCATCCACACAAACCACTTTCTCGGCACTGAAGTTCTCATTGTATGTGACAGGGGTTTGCTCGCTGTACATGTGGACACTGCCACCTTATCAGTTGTTATGTCTTGACTTGGTTCAGCGCTCTCAGTTGAAGCGAACTGCTGTGTCAGTGGTAGTTGCAGCTGCTGTGTAATGCTGCCAACTGTGATAGAATTCTACAGCTGTTCAGTTCAGCACGCCTGAAAGTGTCCGCATGACGGAGGTACAGCCAGTTTCCATTTCTTTTCCCATAAGGTTAATGTGTTGCATCAGGTGTTCAGAAACTTGCAGAATGTGGTCGCAGGGGAGCAGCATTTCAGCACTCGCTGCTGCCTATTTGATTGCCTCCTATGCTGCTACTTGTGAAACCCACTGCAACAGCTAAGATGATTAAGCAGGAGTGAGTCATGTGACCATCTTCTGCAACAAGACCCAGTACATCCTCCAGTTTGTACTGGCTGTGTGAAATATTACAGTAAGTCCCAGAAATTCATTATTTACTCAATGGTAAAAAATCACATATTCTTTAAGAAAAAGGACTGAGTAGTTAGTCATACTTTCCTGTAGAGCTTCTCACTGCACTCTGTCTTAAATTTTTTTGTGTATTTTACTTTATCTTGCTAGCGGCAATTCTTGTGCAGTTTTTGGCCCAAGTGTTTGCAAAGCTTGAGACTTAAAGCATTCCCTTCAAAAAGTAAGATGCACATTTTAACGCATGCGCTATATGCAAAGTTAACCAAGTAGAGTCCATAGCGAACATTACACAGAAAACCCAATAATATTTGAATCCTGGTGTGACCTTGCAACACTCTAGGACTTGAAATGACGTTGGGATGGAGTGACTAAGCAAGTCCTGGCCTCTGCCAACACGAGCTCACTTCTGTACTGGCCACATCAATGGTTCTGAGGTGTGGACGTGGCAGCCACGTTTAAGTTTGCTCTTAAGAACGATTTTGACATCACATTGTTTTATGAACACGACACCTGTATTTAAGGAAACAGCTTCTTACACAGGAATTGTTTGTGAAAGTAAATTGTGGCCAATCCTGATAACAGGCACATTATTCGAAACTGGGGTCATCAAATGGGAAAAATCACTTGCGAATGAAAAGCTTTCTGAATTTGCCGTCACAGTGTTACCCATGTTACCTGACAACTTAAGTCAATTGGCATCCAGGTAGAAATTTTAAATTTCAGTGTTAGAAAAGCTAACTTTACTTTAAGAAGTGGAATGCATCGAGGAGATTATTTTTGTAGACACAACCTACATTCGCGAGAGCGCTTCCATTCCTGTGTGTAACATTTCTCAATAGGCTGCCTCTTGTTTCACATGATTAGTATTGTCCATGTTGCTGGAGAAGATGCTGTGCTCTTTACATGGGGACGCCCTATCTATTGTTTTATTATCTCCTTGATAAGGCCTAAATCACTTTCTCCACTCACATGCCTGTACCAATGCCTTGTGAAACTTGGCCACTTCCGTTCATATATTTAATCCCCTCCATCTCACTTTGAACCTGTTCCATGTGACAGATTGAAGCTATCTACTTATTACTTATCATCTGCAAAACTCCAACTATGTTTGTTCTGGTTGCAAGGAATGTCCCAGTGCAAACAAAACTTATCAACAAGGAAATGGGCCAGTTGCATTTATTTTGTCAAGATTTAGTTCATGCGTAGTGCAATGTGGAAAAAAAGATATATATATATATAATGTCTGTGTATGCTCTGTTGTCCTATATCAAGGTCCATGCAGGAAACCCTTGAAATTGAAAAGTACATTTTTAAGGCCCTCAAAAGTCCTGGAAATGGCTTCTTTCCTTGAAAACCCTAGAATTTCTTGACAAATGTTGTGTTACTACAAAAAACTGCGCAAAATAAACAGGGACAGGTAAGACACACGCACAAGCGCAGACTAGCCATGCGTGCATGTGTCTTACCTGTCCCTGTTTATTTTGCGCAGTTTTTCGTAGTAATGGAGTACGAACTCGCCCAATGCTCAGTCCTTTTAAATGTTGTGTGATATTGACTACGTGACCTGCTTTGTATGGTAGGTAAGCATTCATCTAACGAACTCATAATTTTAGAAACGATGCGTGGACATGAGTGCGAATATTCTGCTTTGTACGACTTGTGCAGAACTTGAATTCGTCCCATGAACATAGCCAGAGACATGTATTAGCGCTCAGGGATGGCTTCCCTCTCCTGTTTGCCCTTCACACCTTGTCCCTTCGTTTGTGCCAGTCTGTCTTCTCCCACTTTCTTACCTCCAGAACCTGTGCTGCTTTTTTCTCCTCTATCATCGTCTCTCTGTTGAGCGAGCAGTGCACAAAGTGAAGCTACTGATAACTGATCACGTAGCGCAAAATTTGACACTGGACAGGAGAAGGGACGAAGACGAGCGCTTCTCTTGTCCATTGTCAGATTTTGCGCTACGTGATCAGTTATGCATTACCAACATGCCCAACTTCATACTCTTGTAAGCTACTGATGCTCATCTGCCAGTGTAATCAGCAGCTCAACAAATATTCACTATCTTCATACAACCAGAGTTGTAAAGATGCTGTGTGCAAGCCAAATAACAAAAGTAAACAGTCCTAAGTGTTTGATCATACACACAGCATTTTCTTATTATGCTTTTACTCTTATAAAGATGTTGACTGTGAGCAGCTGGCCATACTGGCATGTGTCTGGTACATATCCAATTAAACTCATGTGTCACAGGTCAATGACAGGAGAAGCTTGATAACTCTGTGCAGTCAAAAAAGTATTCAAGGATCGAGTTGTCAACATGGGGAGAAGTTAAGTTGTTAAGCGTGTGAGGTACGCACACTTAACAATTTCTTTCACGTGACCTAAAATTCCTGCGCACGCATGGTGTCTGGTTTTCGTGCGTGTGCTTTTTGTTTCAATAAAGTTAAGTTTTTAGACAGCGCTCGTACTGTGTCCTTCTCGTCTTGTGTCTCCATCGTGCTTGTGCTGATTTTTCCAAATAAATGAAGTACTGATTACAACAGGAGTACCTAGTGCACGTGCTGTCAGTGTGGTGCTGTGACCTCAGTTACTGAATTTTGAGGCAGTCATTGCCGTTTTGGCGGTTTCAGCAGATCACTGCTCCGAAAAAATGGAAGCGTCATATGAAATCACCGTCATAGTGAAACCGAACAGTTTGGCAGTGGCTCATAAAGGTAAAACAAGATATAACTGAAAAACACTACCTAGATGATACAAGTCCCAGCAGCTGCAATAATGGTGTGAGCATTCGTGCATCTATACAGCTTAATATGATCAAAACTGGACATTTCTAATGTAATTTTTGTATTTCTGATGCAATAAAACTGTCCATAGTCTTTTGGAAACATTGTTGGAGCAATAAATTCCTGCTTCGGATGTTGCTATATGACTGTGAAAATCCTCGGACAGGAACTTGAAAGCCCTTGAAAACATCTGAATTTTGGCACTGAAAACCTGTATGAACCCTGTGTGGGTTCGTGTGTGTGTATATTTACATAAGGCAGAAAAGGTCAGGGGAAGATGGAAGCATGAAGAGATGAAAAATTCGTGAGCACGGGGTGTCTCTAGAGCCGGCGTTTAGAAAAGCAAACTTGTTTTCTTCAAGTTGCAGCCTCGAAGAAGACAAGTCCACTTGTGAAAACGTCGGCTCCAGCAAAAACCCGCGTTCACGAATTTTTCATCTATATTTACATGAAATAAGTAAAGAGTAAACAATCAGTGGGACAGTTATGCTTTGATGTTTTGAAATGGACGGGCCACTTCGCTGCCAAACCTACCCTTATCAAGGCGCCTAAATCTGCCAAACCACAACTTTGAAATTGTAGTGCAACTCTTTTGCAGTTCTCGTTCCGAAACATGCACCAGCACGAACAGTATGCAGCATATTTTATGTACAAATTTCGAACATTGATAGCCATTATAAACGACGACCCCGGAAGGCTCTCCTGTCTCTGAGAAATTATCCAAGATGAATTGTGACTTCACGGAAGTATACTAGTAGACCATGCTTGTTTTGACACTGTGGGAGACCACCCCCGGTGGGTCAAAGTACGCATGGGCTGCCAGAACCGTGCAGCCTGCATAATTAGAGATATTCATCATCAAATTTCAATGGCAATATCAAAAAGCGTGCAGGACCGATCAGAACTTCCTGTGACAAAGAAGGGATGAAATTTGAATGAAGGCTTGCCGCAGCAGTATGGCGTGCCCTCTGGGTTGTAGACAATGGCTTAGAAGTTCTTGGCTTTGGGCTGACAGTTTCACAAATTCGCTCAAATACAGCATGATGCACAGCACTACTTTCAGTGATGTTGTACACGAGATGGAACACCAAAGAAATCAAGTAATATTCTGCTTTCTGTCCTCAACAAATGTGTATCCACAAGCACCAGGTTCAAGCAGTGTACTATAGGCGTCAAATGAAACCCAAACAGCGGCAAGCATTCGCAATGGTATAGTGTGCGCCGTCCAATCATCATTGACAGGCGTGCGCATCCGGTTTGGCAGCACTGTGCATACACGCGTCTGTCCATGGTGATAACTTGATGGCGCGCAGTATGCCATTGCGAATGCTTGCCGCTGTTCGGGTTTCATTTGACGCCGATAGTACATAGCAATGAACATACATGAGCTTGTCGTTCTGCTCTTAGCACTGGGCTTGAACGGCGGAATGTGTCCACACATAGAAGCCCTATCCAAGCAGATAGAGTTCATGAAATGCTACAAATCATTGAGTGTAATGTGGAAAATACCGAGGCTCTGTCTAACATTGTAAGTATTTTTAGAGCGGGAATACTTCTGTTGGCCTGTTCTAATCTGGCAGAAGTACCTTGCAATAACTGAAAGTTGTTTATGATGACCACAGTCACTTGTTTTGTCACATATGAGGGAGTTCTTTTGCCCTTGTATGCGCTCGATGAGCAAATAATCATGGCTACATGCATTGACTCCAGGTCGTCATTCTGTATACTGTTACTGGTGTGTAGGTTGTGCTTTTAGGACACAACTCTTGGTGATCCCATGACACAGGGTCATATTTCTTTAAGTTGTGAACTATCACTAAAAGCAAACCTTGCTGTGCAGTTTTTGCTGGCCCCTCTACATGGCCTGGCCCCTTTCGTGAGAACTGCGATGTCAGTTAGGGGTGATTCCCATGAGAGATCGAATATGCATGTCTGGTCGATATTTTTGTTTTGTCTGGTCTTTTATGTTATGTTGGCACATTCAAAGTACATGGAACCAAAAATTTAATTTCCAGAAAACTCTCCCAGCACAGGCAAAAAAATATTTGAAGGTGGCGGCGCTGGTGTCCTGCTTTTGCTCACCGCAATATTTTTCGATTTCTCTGCCGAATTTAATGTGAACTATAAACATTCTGTCGAAAATTTTTGCTGCTCGTTTTAGTATGCGTCACTGTGAATTACATCCATGCTTTCCTTATGCTGTCTTCAAAAGAGAACAAATGTGAAAAAATGGCGAACACGGCCCAGATCAAGAATGTTTGCTAACTTTGATGCGCCTTGGCGCGTTTCCTATTTGACACAGAACACAAGAAAAGTACCGAATATAGAAAAAAAGCCTTCTAATTATTTCTGCAAAAAATTGTTTTTCTACAGGCAGTGTGAAAGAAAAAAAGATAGTTAAAGAAGAGAGTTCTTCCAAAAAAGCTCATTTAAAAAAAAAGACTGTTCCCAATTTTAACGAAAACTTTTTTATCGAAGGCTGCTTATGTCATTCACAACATGGTTTCAATATTATGTGTCCTCATTTTCTTTGTTCACAAAATATAACGGGCCAAGGTGGCCTATGCCGAGTGTGCTCACTTCAGTGCCTTTGCTGCAGCAAAACTTCACTCTGGTGGCTTGTCTTCAAACAAAATATATTCCCAGATTTTATTTGTATCTAGTGTATGCGGGGGTGGGCTGCTGCTGCCCTCTGAAGGGATAACGCATACACAGTTTCCAGCTTACAACCCCAACTTACTCCACCAACATTCACTAGTCAGGAGCATGTGAGGTGCCGTGAGCACATGTTTTAGCTGACTTTGCCAAAACTCGCCTTGCACACACAACGAAGCATCTGTGTGCAGTTGCTTAATCCGTAACTAACTTCCACAATCAGCAGGCGTGCTGTTATGTAGGTGCTTTCTCACTGCCTGCTTTCATTCCATTATGTACATTGGATACTGTAACCATCTTCCCCATTCAACGCACATTCTGCGTAAGTAACATTTCTAAAAAATTATCTGTCATTTCCTGAGCCATTTATTTCGCTTCCTGCTATCACATGTTTTCCGCATCGCAGATAATGTCTTCCTGTATTACCTCTACCTTTACCTCTGTATTCCAGCAGCCAGAAGACGCGCAGTGCAGCATGATTAAGCCAAAAGTTGCCGATGCTGCCCAATTTATGATGTTTTGTCGGCACCTTGCTAATGTGCTTTCCTGTGTCGAGAACAGCAGAGGTCACTGGTGGCACCAGACGGACATTATCCTTTGATAACAAGTGTGGCCTACACATTATCACAGTACAAAGCCTTTAGACACCCTAGGTCATAAAACATGAAACCATGAGTCATTCTAGAGACTCATTCATGACAGCAGCGTGGAAGTGAGAGAATGAGTGTCAGGCTGTTCAGTATAAACATTTCGACTTGGTCTAGCTCTTCATTACACGCGACGAGTGCGGCTCATGGGTAGCTCCGAGTATTCTGTGCCGATTATTTATTTATTTATTTATTTATTTATTTATTACATATAACTACAGTGCCCGAGTTGGGCATTATCGTAGGGGATTAGTTATATGCATAACGTTGTAATAAATGTCAGATCAGCAGTATCAAAACCATAGAACTAGCATATACAGACATTGTGGTAAAAGTGACAACAAAATAACAATATTAATAAAAAAAGCGTGATACAATCCATTATAAATACATTTGAAGTAATATTTAAATTGACTTATAGAAAGTTCTCTAGGGCAGAAGAAAAGTTTGGTGCAAATACTATGTCATCGGGAAGCAGATTCCGTTCAATTGTTCGAGGAAAGAATGAAAACTTAAAAACCTTAATACGATGTTGGTAGGGTCTTATTTTTTGTCATGTCATGTCTCTTAGACTAATAATGAGGCTGTTTTATATATATGTTCTTATAGACTCCCGTGTTACCGCTGTAGATGTTATGTAAAAGCTTTAGCCTGATTACCTTTCTGTGTGTGGAAAGTAACTTCCACCCCAGTTCTTCTCCGATTTGCAAACTTCAAATTTTATAATCAGTTTCCCAGGACGAATCTTGCAGGTCTTCTTTTTTTTTTTTTGGACTCATTATAACTTATCTTCGCGAACCTTTGTGAAGGGGTCCCATGTTGTGCATGCGTATTCCAACACGGGCCTAATATTAGTCAGGTACAATGTTTCCTTTAACACTTGGGGCGGATATTTCAAATTCTTTTGAAAAAAGTGTAATAAGCGACATGCTTTGGTGCATGTCTTGTCAATGTGCGCTGTCCAGTCCAATGTTGCAGTTAAAGTGACGCCCAGGTACTTCACTTCATTAGCGCATTGCACTAATACATTGTTTAGAAAGTATGAACTAGACACTTTGTTCTTTTTCTGAGTAAATTGCACATGGTAGCATTTTGCTATGTTCAAATCCATTTCCATTTAGCACACCAGAACAAATTTTTTCAAGATCAGACTGCAAAACTCTCGCATCATCTGCACATGACACAGGATGGTAAACGAAAAAAAGATTGCTACGAAAACAAATGTTCGTTGTGTAATTTTTTTTTTTACCCACCTGCGGAAGCTACTGCCATAGGCTGAGGATATTCGCGACACCTATGAGGTCTGCTAGCACTGCTTAACGTGCCTCAAGGAAATCCTGTCTACATCTTTGAGAACCGCGATGAAGCATACCAGGCACTTCAAGAAGATGAAGTGATTGATATTGTGAAAAGTATGTTCATTTTTCTTCTGGCAGCTTCAGCTTTGAAGCCACCATCTTCAATGCAAAAACACAACAGAGGATATTACGGAAATAGAAAACGGACCGAGATTGAAAGCTTCATAGTGACGACAGATATGCTCAAATTTAAGCGCCACATACGAAAGCATCAGCACACCTGAACCATCGGTGAGAGGTTGTCATGCATCTGCTGGCTGGTTAAATACCATGAAGCAAACGTACAAATCTTCAAGGTCCTAGTGAGAGTGTCTCCGTCGTTGACTATCGTGCCTTCGTAAGTTGGAAACAAATACATTCAAAAAGCAATTCGAGCTGTCGCAACATCCATGCTCTTAAGGGCTTCTCCTCCCTTAAAGGGGGAGGAATCTCTCGGATTTGCACGAACAATTCCTATCAGCAGACAGTGATCACTGTTTGCATGAAGTCCCATTAGTTTTTTTATATACTGCTCTAAAGTAAGGCTAATAACTTCAAAAAGTGATTGGTCGAAATGAATGTTGCTGAATTCCATTCACTTCAGCTTTTGTGCCCAGTTTGGTATCTAGGCAGCTTTCCTGAGCCAAAGGAGGCCACATGGGCATTGTGATGCATTCCCTTGCGTGACCTGAATTCCTGCTGCTGTTGGTATGGAAGGAAAAAGGAGATGCTTTTGTTGCGTGAAGGCCACTGGTTATCTGTGACTGAATATGATTATAGATTGTGGGAATTAGAGCAGTAGCCTCCCTTGTGTCAAGTAGCCTATTAGCTCAGACGTAAGTGATGTGCAGTGTTGCATATTTTTTGCTTGTTTACTTGCACTGCATCTGCATCCTGCGTGTCTGCAGATTGGGACAGGAAAAGTACTGCTGTGCTAAATAAAGGAGACCATCGGAGACATTCCTGAGTAGCATGGTTTGATTGTGAAAGCATTGTTAGCTCGCAGTTCAAAAAGTAGTGTTCTTGGATATCACATTCAAATAAGGTTCAGGGGAAGATGTAATCTGAAGCAATGAAAAATCCTTGGAACATGGGGTGTTGCTGGAGCCTCACATGGTATATGCGAGGCTCCAACAGGCTCTAGTGACATCCCGTGTTCCAAGGATGAATATCACGTTGTTGCTTGTATCCAATTATATTTACAATCGTTGGTTTCTGCATGATTTTTTTTTCTCTAGCTTACCAAAGAAACCAAATGCTGTTGAAGTGTCTTTTCTGGTTTCGTCTTCTTTTATGGTCTGTAACGTTTGAATTGCAGATGTACTTACTACGCATCGTGCATAATTTCCTATGGCTGTATAGTTTTTTTTTCCTCTTATTTTCATGATTTGGGTGACTGGTGAAATATTATATTAAATGCGAAGCATTTCTTAGCGAACTTCTGCCACTGTGAGCATGTCTGTCTGTCTGTCTGTCTGTCTGTCTGTCTGTCTATATGTCTGTCTGTGTCTGTCTGTCTGTCTGTGACTTTGTGCTCTCCTGCGCGTTTATTTAATGAGATGTACACCAAAATTGGTATGACATAACATGACTGTATTACGAACATAAATGACAGGTCATAACATGAAAACCTTGACATGTCATGAACAGCATGAGCTACATGACACGGTCTTGGGGCACTTGCGGCCATTTCATCAATTTGATATATACCATAATTGGTATGGCGTGACAGGGGTGTATAATGAACATAAGTGACAGGTCCTAAAGTGCAAATCATAACACGCATGTCATGTACAGCATGATTACATTACATGGTTTCGGGGCGCTCGTGCCGTTTAAATGAATTGACACATATCAAAACTGGTATGATGAGACATTTCAGTATGATGGACATAACTGACATATGGTAACATGAAAATCATGACATGCATGTCATGTATGACATGATTTACATGCCACGCTCCTGGTGCCCTCGCGGCATTTCGCTGGCTTGATATACAACAAAATTGGTATTACGTGACGAGACTATGGTGGACGTAAATTAGAGGTGGTAACGGGAAAAACATGACATGCAAGTCATGTACGACGTGATTTACGTGCCACGCTGATTGTCCGATCGCTGCTGTTTCTCTCGCGCGATGTGCACTAAAATTGGCATTGCGCGACGCGACTGTATGATGAACGCAAATGAGAGGTGGAAACTTGAAAATCATGACATGCAAGTCATGTGTGACATGATTTACATGCTAAGCTCATGGTGCACTCGTGGCGTTTCGCCCGCTTGATATACACCAAAATTGTTATTGTGTGATGTGACTGTATGACGAACATAAATGACAGGTGGTCACATGAAAATCGTGCATGTGATGTACAACATGATTTACATGCCATGCTCATGGTGCGCTAGCGGCCGTTTCGCTAGCTTGATACACACCATAATTCGTACAGTTCGACGTGACTGTACGTTGAACATAAATGACAGGTGGTTACATGAAAATCATCATATGCGTGTCATATACGGCATGAGTTACATGCCGCATTCATGGTGTGCTCACGGCCGTTTCGCTGGTTTGATATACATCAAGGTTGGTATTGCGCGATGTGAATGTATGACGAATGTAAATGAGAGGTGGTAACATGCAAATCATGACATGCATGTCATGTACGGCATGATTTACATGCCACGCTCGCATGCCATGTGGCCGTTTCGCTGGCTTGACATGTACCAAATTCGGTATTGCGCAACGTGACTGTATGATGAACAGAAATGACAGGTGGTACTATGCAAATTATGACATGCATGTCATGTACGGCATGATTTACATGCCATGCTCACGGTGTGCTCGCAGCCGTTTCGCTGGCTTGACATGTAGCACATTCGGTATTGCGCGACGTGACTGTATGATGAACATAAATGACAGGTGGTAACATGCAAATTATGACATGCATGTCATGATTTACATGCCATGCACGTCATGCCAGCCGTTTTGCTGGCTTGACATGTACCAAATTCGGTATTGCGCGACGTGACTGTATGACGAACATAAATGACAAGTGGTAACATGAAAATCATGACATGCATGTCTTGTACGGTATGATTTGCATGCCACGCTGACGGTGCGCTCGCTGCTGGTTCGCTAGCTTGATATACACCAAAATTGGTATTGTGCGATGGGGCTGTATGGTGAACATAAATGACAGGTCCTAACATTCAAATCATGACATGCATGTCATGTACGGTATGATTTACATGAAACTGTCATGGTGCGCTTCCGACCGTTTTGTTAACTGGATATATCCCAGAATTGGTATGGCATGACGCTAGTGCGTGATGAACATAAATGATAGGTCATGCGTTGTATATTCCAGAATATACATTTCATTAGCATGGTATATACCGGATTGTACATGTATGCATGCATGCATGGCAAATATGCGATATATAGTGAACTAGATGCCATGGCATGAATGACTTCACTTGTTTCAAAGACAAACAAGGCGATGTAGCAGCTCTTTACCGGCTGCTTTGCATTACATCGATTCCCACAGGGCGTGGGATCTGCCGTATTTTTTTTGTGTCGGTGAGCACTGAAATATGTAAATCAAAAACAGAGTCTTAGCTTTGTGAAAGTGACCCTGAGGTCAAAATTTTAGTACTCTGTTAAAGCAGCCCCTTTGTCAAAGAGAGCCACTTGTATTACCAAGAGTAAGATCGCTTGTAAGAAACCAGCGTGGTTTGGCAATAGATGATGCATTACTGATTACGAAAAAGAAAACACTTATGAAAATGAGTGTAAGTTTCATGACTGCAAATGGGTGCTAAACTTTAAAACAGTTGACAATATTAACATGCTTATTACTGTTAGGTGACTACTTGCTTAAATAGGGTATTGACTCCATTGCGCAATTTTTTTCATGTGCAGTGTGCACTTCAACTAGTCCACCGTGTGCATCGTCATAGTCAAAATTACAGTGTCGTCTTGGGCAGCATCTACGAGACAGAGGTGCAGCTGCGGAAGCACCATGATGACGACCCATTGCCCAACTGCACGTATGTGTCTTTTAATGTTTTGACATTTTTGTGTTTAGGAATCTTGCACATTTTTTTTTCAGCTTTGTCTTGTTCTGGAGCCTTTTATGATGAACATGCTTTAAAAATAACAGCTGAAAATAATTTCAAAGGCCGTTCCCAGAGCCTTTTGACAATTAATTTAAACTGGCATATGGTCTGGAAGTTTTGTATTAAGGCTGCAACATTTTAGCAGTGCAATTTAGTTGTGTCCCTGTAAAATGTTGCTCGGCTGAGTTGTAAGTGAGTGCTCTGAAATAAGGTTTCAATTAATGTTCTGGAAACAGCGATGCATTCTGGAAAGTGCTGGCAACCATTTGGATTAAACAAGAGGCAACAGTCAGTAATGCATGAATCTATGCATCTGGCACCAAAGAACTGCCACTGCATCTAGGTCTTTCTGTCCCTTCTCCACCCTCTCCCCTACTTCTGTCTGATATCCAGGGATCAATCACGTGTTAGACTATCACAGTACGGTCTGCAAGCTTCCCTTTTTCTTGTGTCAATTAATCTCTCATGTAACCTGGTCTAGTCTTCAGGTTTATTTGTTCCCTAAAATGCCTTTTCTTGCGAGAGTGTGCCCATAACTTTGCAACTGCAGCTACCGTGAGCACCTCGGCGAGCATGGCTCATATCTGCTGCGCGTCTCACGTGAGGGCCACTGCGACTGGCAAGTGGTCGAGGAACCGGTCAACATCTATAATCGTGAGTTGCACCTCCTTGGGAAGGAGTGTGTTGCAGGGCCACTGGGCTTGCACTTTGTCAGTATTCCTTGTTCCATATTGCAGTAATTGCTTTTGGATATTTGACTTCAGAAGGTCAACTCTGATTTTCTATTTTGGTACTAGTCACTGAAATCTGGTGACATTTAAAGCAAAAGAGTAAACCATAGTGATTGTTGAGGACAGGTTTTTTGATTTCTGGTTCTTACAGATATTTAGAGAAGGCGGTGGTGTGTCGATAGAGAGAGAGAGAGAGAAGGAATACAAGAAAGGTTTAGTGGTGGTATGTAAGTTAAAAAAGAAATAAGGCACCAAGTTTGCAACTACGAATTCATGTAGAGTACAAAAAAATCAAACAAAAATGGAATGATATGCCAAGTTTACATCCAAGGGCAGATAGCTTTTCATTCGAAAGAGCACCTGAACGATTATAACTGCACATAGCTGACTAAGGTACAGATAAAATGTTGAACTTTCCAGAACTATTGCTTGCTCAAACTCATTTGTCCCTCACACTTGTAATGAATGGCCTCCCATGATCTCTTACAGGCATTGGCCAGCAATTGAAAGCATGTAACTTCTAGATTACACGGTACACCGATAGGTAGTACCCATATCATTCCTCATTTCTCCAGTCTTCATCCTCTGACCACACAAATCTTAAGTCTGTCATTGTCTGGGTTTCTGTCAGTAGAACTGAAGGTTTCTCTCTTCTTTCAAAAAGTTTTTATTGAGAATTTTCAACCTGTTGTGTTCTAATTAAAATGCCTTTTTCTATCGCACCGATAGTGTGTTTCTATGCCCCTCTGCTCTGTAACATGACAATCCTGATGGTGTTAAAATAAAAATGTTATACAGTCCAACCCGTCTATATCGAACTCGCTTAAATCGAATGATCCTTTATGTCAAACTATTGTCAAACACGACAATGATTTAACGTCAATGCGTAGGAAAGTCTATGGCTACATTGAACAAAAATAAAACACTTGATGTATATCGAACATCAGGTAGTGTAAAACAACCCAAGATGTTGGCTCTCCCCTACAAGATGTTGCTTTTCCTCCCAAAATGGTGTTTTCCCGCATTCATATTGGAGAGAGCAAGCGGTGTGATTAGAAGGGGCCTGCCCCAAGCGAGTAAAAAACTACCGCTTTTCATCACATGCCTTCTCCAGTGATTCCTTGTTGTTGCGACCATCAGACCATCATGTATGGTCGCAGTTTATTTCGCTGCGATTTTCCATCCTTTTCGATAATGCGATGACTGCCATGAAACGGAAGAACTTGCTGTTCTCCGCAAAGCTGGCAATAATTATTCAGTCAAACGTGGAGAAAAGAAGTCTGACATCGCCGCTGCATAAAGCGTTCCAAGAAGCATGATGGATGAAACACTGAAGAACAGGCCGACATCAAGGCCAAGGCGAACTAGGAGCTTCCGGCGCCTGACGAATGCGCACAGCTGCATATGAATATGTTCAGGTGCTGTTTAATATGATACCGCACTTTCTCGTATATAACCTGCACCCTCAACTACAAACCGCGAAAGTTAAAAAAAAATATTAAAAAAATCCACGTGTATTGCCGTGAAGCGGCCTTACTTGCATTATCATGAAGCAGTGCATTCAAGCCAACTTGCACACCGAAATTCATACCTAAAATACAGTAAATTCTTTGAAAGTTGTATATCAAATTATATTACGTATCAAACTAATTACTGTTTATTTTAGAGTTTCATATATGCGGGTTTGACTGTATTTGCAAACTCCTGTTAACAAATTATTGGAGTGTGGTATGAGCCGTGCATCAAACATTTTATATTTGCTTTAGGCATCACTATAGGAAATGGTTCATGTAATTGTGGTACCTCACGTTTTCTTGCAAGATTGTGTTATATTGACATTTGGTGATAAAATAAAAACACTTTGTGGTATCGAGAATTTCGTTATTTTTGGAGTTCATTATATCGAGGCTTAGCTCTATTAACAGCCAGATGAGAGCATTTCTGCATGTCAAGCGTAACTAAATGTGTACTCTTGTTCGAGGATAAGCAGCTAAAATGCAAAGCATATGATAAGAAGAAAGTACCAAGAAAGGAAGCACTATTGTCGTGTAAGGTGTTCATTTGTATTTTTAAATCAAGAACGTTGTTATTAGTCATTTGTTATTCTTCCCAGCTTGACCAAAGGCCACATTTCTGCACATTCATCCTTCTGCAGCCCATGTTGGTTGTTTATAGTTCTATTTTACCTGAATTCACAGCTCGTTTCAGCAGCGCTATGAATACAAAAGAAACATCATAACTATCTAAACCATGTACAGTCAGCCTGATTTTCGGCAATATCACTTGAAAGTTGGATTTCCGACGATCAGCTTCTTATAGCGGCGACAAGCAGTGGTACCATCGGTGGTAGTTGAAAGAAGCCTCCAATACCCACTACAATCCGAGGGTAATCTGTTGCACTGTTCACATCAGGAGAATGCGCCCCCTGCCAGAGTTATCTGCTTGGCCCTGCATTTAAAAGTTAAAACTACAGCAAGAACTCTTCAAAATTATAACATCTGAGATTAACAGATAAATTGTTGACCTTAGCAGTCATTTTGGGCAGGATGACGAAGTTTCTTGTGCTGTTGCAGAAATGACATTCTCTTCAGCACGTCTTGCGGGACTGTTCTTAAAAGTGCTAGAAGTACCAATGCCAATAAAAATGAGTACTGCATGAGTGCTCAGAATCACAGTTGCTGTGATTGAAGCACGAATTGTAGTCACTTCTGCAATCGTTTCTCGCGTGATGACCAAGTCCGAGAATTATATTCTCACGTCGGAGTTCGTGCCTATCCTAAAAACGACC